>NC_056731.1:673010076-673140076 GCF_019279795.1 Protopterus annectens
ATATACATTTAATTACATGGTATGGGTTTCCTGGGTCATTAAGGGGACCTATAGCTTGCAAGGAAGTGCTGTTGGATTTTACCTATGGTGATTTGAACATGGATCAGCTCAAGTGCAGTGTCCTGTTTGACCAGCCTTGAAGTATATTTATTTTGATGTAAATAGAGACACTTCCACATTTAGTCCCTGCATGTGAAGTAACTGGCCTAAATGTGTGGAAGGCATTATAACCTTGCACTGATGGTATGCTCGCTAATCAACTTATACCATATATTTTTAATGTGTGTGCGTGCATGTGTGTTATATCTACATATGTACATATATACATACATAAATACAGCACATTTTTTAATTTCACTGTATATCTAGGTAGAAGATTTTTAGTATAGCAACTCTAAAGTGCACAACAACAAAATTTCAGTTTTCAATTGCACTGTTATTTACAGATATCATATGTATTGTTAGTTAGCGGGGTTTGAAGCATCTTTTATGTTCCAGTCCTTGCAGGTGTTAGCAAGTGGCAACAATAATGCTGATTGTGTTGTACTGAAGTTGTTTTGAGCAAATGGCATGTTGACATTTACAGACGGGCTAATGGTCAGGATAATAGCACTACATATGCAATTAGCATATGAAAAACCTTGAGGTTAACTGCACATGCAGTTCTAATGATGGATCCTGCTCATGTGCACTTCCATCATACCTGCAGTATGTTTAGCAAGTATACAGTCCCATACAGCCTTTTATTTGTAGAGTGTTTTTCCAAACAGTGTCCAGGGTTTTATAACTTAAACATTGTTAAGATTGTTGGTGATTGACTCACTCTGTTTCAAACTTTTGTCATTATCATTACTGCTGCATAACTTTACTATAAATAATAGTGGATACTCTTCTAGCAAAGTTATCAATAGCTTATAACACATCAACTGCAAGCAGTCCTTATTCTTGTCAGTGCTGTTGTATGTTTGACCATTGTATAAAACCTGTTTATATACAACACACATTGGCTGTATCAACTATGAGTTGATGTATGCTTCAGTAATTTTGTATCATTTATTTGTATTGCATGCTTGTTTTCTATAATGTCCAGGCTAAAGCTAATACAGATCTGTTGGTCACATGCCACTTCAACAAATTAATGAATAAATAACTATTTTACAAATGCCTGCACATAATTATGGATAGATGGTCAGTCACTGTGCAGATAGTCAGGGATGTGATGTAAGTATATAACTTTAATGGAAAGGGCATAATTTATTTTCAATTTATAATATTTGCAACATATGATATTGTGAACATTCAGAATCTAAAGTACCTTGCATTTAGGATGTCATGTAACTCAATCTTCTTTGGCACTTTTTATCACATGAGTAAACAGAATTGTTGCTTTTATACTACCTCTTTTGTCTGTGTGCCTCTCTGTTGCTTACTATTGGTGTTAATGAAGTTTGAACTCTACAAAGTCCAGACAAGGCATGGTATTAGACGATGATCATGGCATTCCCTGTGGAAGCTAATTTTCAACAGTTTAACTGAACCCAGTGACTAGATAATGGATGATTACTGAACTTTATGACTCTACCACAGTTTAGAGGCTTAGCAAGTAAACATATCAAAAATCTCCTTCCCAAGAAGCATTTTTCCATTCTAAGTGAATGAAGTATAGGCAAGAAAGTTCCCACATTCATGAAAACATATCAAATAAAATGATACAATTTGCTGATATAGTATGAGAAGCTGCAGTTATTTCATAAAAAAGTTATCAAAAGTACCTCTGTAATATTACCAGCAACAGCTTTGGCATATGACTCGACAAGCAACAAATTCCTCAATAAAGTGGCCAAAAATGTTAAAAATAGTTAATGTGTCTAGATGTTTCAGATGAACATTTTAGTATCCTTTCATGGCTTACAGTACTGTGCCTTCTGGACTTTTCAAAATTTCTATTAACCTAATTTGTTTAACAGTTTAAAATTTAATCATGGGCTCATTACTTCATCTAAGACCATCAACATCACCGATTCTAAGGGGAAACTTTGGCAGAAACTGGGAAGCAGTGATTATAAATACTTACAGTTGGCAATTGGCCATTTTCTGAAGGAAGTTTGAAAAACAACCTTTTGGAATTGGACATATCCTCCTCAAGTACAATATAAAGTTATACAGTCTTTGATGCAAGAAGAGTGATATTTTTCTATTTTATTTTGTTGATAAGGACAGTACTCCTGAAATTTTTTTGGAGCTAAATCTCTCTGTTATCATATCACCTGAATTAATGTAAAAGTAACAGGATATCCATGCTGAATGTATCAATAGTTTCTTACTTCACATAAAGAGAAGTTATCAATTAGGTCTTACAGACAGCATACCTTACATTGCAAATTAGCACATATGATGATGCAGCAGTGAAACCACAATGTAAGACACTACTCCTCGAAAGAAGAGAGATGTTTTGTTTACCATGAATGCTTTGGTTGTAAATCATTGTAAATAGATACCATGACATCATATTCTGGGTGTGGTTATTAAAAAGCTAAGTTAACAATGAACCTAAAAAGTCAAAAGACACAGTATAAGCTTTATTTTTGCAATATTGCTTGCATCTAGAAAAGGAATGAATTGTAAAACAAAGATGCTTTAGAAAGTGGCCAATATACTTAGACCTTAACATCATCACTTTGGGCTTGTCTGAAAAGAATAACGTTGTTTAAGTTGATACATTTCCACATATGACAGGTAGTGATACAATTAACATGTTTAATAAAGGTAATAGAACTAAAGAACAACAGTCTGATTAAAACACTATTAAACACAAAGTTCAAAATTACTGAGAAACTAATAAAAATATCTACCACTTTTATAAGATATCAGGTTCCAGTAAATATATTGATGCACATCTAAATAACTTAAAGCACAAAGTTAAAAACTGTGAAGTTGGTGATTTGCATGATTTACTGCTAAGACATATAATTGTATGTGTTATTACAGAATACAGAGTTAAAACTAAACTATTGTCTGAAACAGATTTACGATTAGAAAAAGCTGTGAACATATGTATAGCTGCAGAAATTACCATTGTTCAAATGAAAGAACTTGCTGAAGATTTGGATGTGTGTATAATTAAAGATTAGAAGAACACAAAATTCTGCTGATGAACAAAATACTAGTAAAGTCAAGACAAAATTTGAACACTTTAACAATCTGGCAACGACAAGAGCTTAATTAGCACAGGACATGATTAGACAATTAGCAATGAAGGACATTCAATTGAAGAAATTCTTGTTTTTGATGTGGATATCAGCAAAAAGTCATGACCATATATTTATGCAGAATGTTGTAAATGAAGTCATGCTAATCATTTTTCTCAAGTATGATATCCTTGCAAAAGGAACAAAAACTTGTTTTGCAAATATTTCAAGACAAGTCAAATGTTGACCATTATACATATAATAAATATATGGTAAGCAACAATTTGGTTGTGAACACAATTGATTTGTAGGCTGAGATTGTGTGAGTTTCTGCACAAAGCTTAGAATGCAGAAAATGTGTTCTGAGTGTAGTATCAGTAATCATTCCTTCAAAACATTCGGATATGAGAAATGCACTTTTTGTCCTCAGTGCTTCATCATCAACCTATTCTGATTACATAATGAAATCAATGAGTAAAATAATGGCAGATCGTGCAGTTATAAAACAAGAGTGCAACCTGATGTTTTAAATCGTGTCAGCTCATCAATCTAATATTTTTAAAAGGTCTGAATGCTGCATGATGGGTAACATTTATTGAATTTGTTGTATGCATGCCCAAGAGTGGCAAATAAGATGGTGTAGTACCCTCAGAAGCACTAATTCATGAAGTCGCATAATAAGTTGCACAGACACCAAGTTAACAATAGTAGAGATGCAGATTAAATGATCTGCATATCTACAAGAGACAGTGACCTACATTTTGATACAGCAACTTAAGCCTAAGCAAGTAAATGCAGTGTGCAGCACTGTAATCTCACAAAGCCCAACCAGATCATCTTCAGATGATATTGCTAAAACTCAGTCTGCTACCACCAGTGAAAGCCTATCAGTTTTCTCAGCTTCTGAAACATGATTTAGATTTGTGATTGCTTATAAAAATGATTCAGATTTCTGCCTGCTAAAAAAAATAACCATTGCTTGACTGGCTAATTGATAGCAGGAAGGTTCCAATACCAATTGAAATTTATTTACCTATCTTGACAAAATGTTCACGTCACACGGTCTCATATTCAAATCTAACAAAATTGTTGTTCCTATAAAACTTAAAAAAAATCTGAGAACATATATGAACCAAAAGTATCAATTATGATGTGAGAGGGAAGACCATACAACACCCTGTTTTCACTAGGTATGTCAAAAGCTGTTGAGCTGATGTTAGAAAACTCATTTTTTAAAGTAGTGACAAAGGTAATTCTAAAGATGCAATATTTCCTCAAGAGGTCCAAGATCATCCATAGAGTAAAGCTATATCAGATTTGCTTCAGTTCAGAGACTATCAATATTTTATTTATCAAGTCAAAACTGTTGCACGGAGATGCAGAAGTCTGGATACACAAAGTCCATTAGTATTCAACGTGACTGCCTGCTAGGCACAACAGCATATGCTGTTTGAGTTCAATAATATCAGCTACAAAAGTCACTACTTGCTATTCAGCACTGTTTGGAACTTCCAGCAACACCAGTCAACTTCACCGAACAATAACTTGTGAATCACACAGAATCAATAATCCAAGCGTTCAGCGAGGTGAAAGTAAAAGAATTGGTTTATTAAAACATCCGGCAAGCGCTTTCGACAAGGTCTTCTTCAAACCGTTATACAAAATTTTTTTAAAAAACATTCACAAACATTTATAGAGGATGTGACATAGACATAATGATGTCACATCCTGTTCAAACTACAATATATTAAAGATACAAAACATTTTCTTAAAACTTTTGAGCACTACAGAAATAAATCACCTAACATTCTTGCTGGGTATGGCAAATTACAGATGCTATTTGCACATACATCAACTAGTGCAGCTCTAAAACTGTTAACATCAAACTACATTAAAATACGTTAAAATGCAAGACATTGTCTGCACCATTCCGGCGCTGTAAAATTGAAGTACCTAATATTATAGTAGGTATGACAAAATGCAAGCGCTATTTCTACATGCAACAACTAATACAGCTCTTTACCTATTATCAAACAAAATATACATAAGATCTACATTTGTAGTTTAAATCTTGCTCTCGGTAGCTGCATTAGAAAGTCCTGGTTCAATAGTTGTCAAAAATGCAAAGCACTGAATCCAACGTTGTGTACACAACTAAAAACATGAAACAGATGTCCTTATTCACCTTCCAGCATCCAGAAACTATTGCAAATGCATGACTGTTATAAATGTGGGGGGTGGGGGGTATGGGGCAGGGAGTGGGTGTGAGTGTAAATTGGACTGGGAACCTAATATTGGAGGTCAGGTGGTGGGACTAAATAAGTGAATAGATAATCCTATAGCAGAGGTATAGGGTAAATGGAAAGAATGTGTAGGCAAAGCTGCTGGAAATGTAATGGGTGCTGCTGGTACCGTGTAGTCAAAGGGTCTGAATATCTGGATTCAACGGATAGGTTTGCCTTTAAGTATGGGCTTGATTGATACCCTATCATTCAGGCCGGGGCTCCTATCAGCCCTCAGTCTAACAATCCATTTCACCTCTGTTTGTTCTGTTTTATTACACACATCACCTCTTCTATTACTAGGTCTATTCAGATCTATTACTTGAAAAACAAAACTGTGTTCATTCGAGGTGTTCGAGATATGTTTGGCCAGTGCATTAGATGAACATTGCACCTTAATTTTGTATACATACTCCCTGATTCTCTCTTTTAGTTTTCTGTCTGTCTTTCCTACGTAGAACGCAGGACAGTATACGCATGTAGCCAAATATATAACATGTACAGAATCACATGTGGCTGGTGACGTAAAAGTGTATTCTTGTTTGGTACTTGGATGCGTAAAAACATTAGACTCTTTTATGTATTTGCATTGATTGCATTTATGACATCTCTTAGTTATGTTGATATTGTCACTAACAGGTGCTCCTCTATCTATCCTATTTAGACCACATAACATCTTATGAAGGTTCATTTTATTTTTATATGTAAATTTGGGGGTGTCACCTATCACATTAGAAATGGCTGCATCTGTCAATAGGATATCCCAATGTTTCTTATAAATGTACTTAATACTATTTACGTCTTGGGTGAAAAGTATAGGGATTCGAAAGTATTCATTACTGTTATCAGGTAAATATCCTGAACTCAATGTGTGAACGTGTGGCATAGCAAAGTACGGATGTGCTCTACCTTCCCTTAGGGTATCTATCCCGCTAAAATTTTCTTCAATTTCTTCTTCTGTGTATGAGCGGTCTAAAAATTTAGTCCGTAAATCATCTAACTCACTCAGGAATCCTGTATAATCAGAATTCAATCTAGAGGCTCTCATCACTTGGCTCCTCATAATATTATTGAATATGTGGCCTGGATGCATGCTGCTGTGGTGGAGTAATGTGTTTCTGTAACATTTTTTCCTAACTACCTCTGTGTTCAGGCTACCATCAGGTAGCTTCTCTATGTACACATCTAAGTAGGGTATGACTTTTCTCGATTTAGTCATAGAAAATTTTAAAAAGTCAGTTGCCAGGTTCATTTCAAATTCCAAGCCACTTAGTTCTTCCTCTGTACCACCCCAAATCAAAAAGAGGTCATCAACAAATCTGGTATAGCACAGAGCATATTTCCTAAATATATCAAGCTGAAATAGGGATGCATCCTCCCAATCAGCCATAATTAAGTTGGCATAGCTATTGGCACATGAGGTGCCCATAGCTACTCCATCTTTTTGTATGTAAATTTGACCATTGAAAATGAAGATGTTATTCGTTAGTACTATTTCCATTAACTTGCATATCACCTCTATTCTACCTGCAGAATAAGTGCTGTCCTTCATTAACCATCTGTTCAGTCTGATGAGTCCATCATGATTTGGGATCACTGTGAAGAGTGACTGGACGTCGGGACATCTAAATTCCACTCTTCAAATTTTCCCTTAGAACTACCTTCCTCGAACTGTACTGCTGATCTAACCAGCATATCCTATAACTGAAAAGTTCATCTCTACTTGATTCCCAAGTAGACTATTCTCTATCTGTTAAGCCTAGCACTTACTCCTACAGTACTTGCACCTTGATAAAGCACTCTTATTATAGATAGTACCCCACCAGCCTAAAACCCACTTCCCCTGGTGTCCTTTGAAAGTCTCTTTATCTACTACTTCTAGTATGTCGAGGGATCAGTTGCTAGTGTCCTCTCCAGCTCAACTGGTGAACCTGGGAATATTGAGGCAATGTTATAGTTGCCTCATGTACACAGACAATCCTCTCCTTCTCCCACAAAACACAAATACATGCGAGAGATGCAACTATACGGCCAAACTGGAGGCTGAGCTCTCTCAACATAGGACTGGCAAGACCAGACAGGAGGAGAAGGTAACCACACACAATACATACCCAGTCACACATGGTACCATCACAACTTCAAATCATACACATACTCACACAAAGACATACTCGGAGGCTCTGATCAAAAATTTACCAAAACAGCAGAGGCCACCAAAGCAGACACCCAAACAACTACCACCTCACGACCCAACACATGCAACACATAGACCACACAGTCAGAGTGTCAAACAGTCACAGCCCTTAAGGCCAAACAAAATGCCAGACACACTTGTCATTGGTGATTCCATAGTCAGACTCACTGGCGTCCCGCTCATCAGACTGTGTAAGGAGTAGGTTACAGTAAGCTGCCTGTCGGGCGCTAGAATCCGCCACATTGCAAGCACTCAGGTCTCTCAACAGCAGGTACAAGTACGACTCAGTCATTGTCCACGCTGGTGTCAACGACCTGAGGCGTACCTCCTTGGACTACATGAAAAGGGACATCGAGGAGCTCTCTGATTATGTAGCCCAGGCAGGTATGACCCTGACCTTGAGCAGTATCCTACCTTCACCTAGGATGATGCCACAATACAGTGATAAGATGATCAGCTTTAATAATTGGCTTAAATTCTGGTGTCATTCAAAGGGATCCAATGTCTGTCTGCCTGGGATGACATGCTGGACAAGCCACGCTGCTTATGAGGGGCGGCTTGCACCTGTCACCCTGGGCTTCGGATATTGGCAAAGGCTCTGCCACCTCCATAGTGCCTTTTTAGGCAAGGCTCAAATTCTAAACCTACCACCCTAGAACACCAAAAAGGAAAAAACTAAGGGTAATGCTGCTCAATGCCAGAAGTCTCAATCTCAAGATGCACTTTTCGAGGCCCTTCTCAATATGGAGAACATCGATGTCTGTGCTGTGACAGAAACCTGGTTCAAGGCTCCTGAGAGCACCCCAGCACTAACAGGTGTCACCTCATATCATGCGTTCCGGCCCCAAAATCCGGACAACACCAAGAAAGGAGGGGGGGGGTGTCCATATTCATAAAGGACACCCACACCTCAAGGTTGGTGGCAACGCACGATGCATCGGAGACCATCCAGGTGCAATTAACCATAGGCAAGACTGCTCTGCAATTTGTAGCATGTTACAGGCCACCCTCTCAAACTCAGGAACCTCACATGGCCTTCCTGAAAACATTGGAGGATAAATGTATCTCCAAACACCATCATACTAGGTGACTTCAACTACCCTAATATAGACTGGGAACACTACTCAAGCCCGAACACTCTAACCCAAAGATTCCTGGAGTTCATAAACTCAAATGCCATGGAACAACTAGTCACCATCCCCACAATAAGAGAAAACATACTTGATCTCATCATCACGAACATGGGATCAAAATGTTCAACACCGGAAGTATACCCCTCACTGGTGAGATCAGATCATAAACTAATCTCGCTGGAGGTCCTCATCCCACCCCCACCTGAAACAAAAAAGACCACAGTGAAAAACTTCTCAAAATCCAATTTCACACTTCTAAAAACTAGTGTGGTCTCCTTTAAGGCCCCTGAGCCAGTGGTAAACATTACTCAAACCGCTGAATCACTTACAAATGCCTTCTACCAGCACCTACAGGACTGCATGGATCAGGCAATCCCAAACAAAACTAAGACTCTCTGTACCAAAGGCAAGCATCCAGTCTGGTGGACCCCAGCCATAAACAAGCTCTACAACAAAAGGAGGAAGCTACTACAAGATAGAGCAAAATCCTTGAAAGGTAAGACACCTTTGATCATTATAACTCAAAAACTAAGAGCTCTCATAAAATCATCCAAGGCAAATTTTGAGAGAAAAATCGCCAAGGACTCTAAAGACAATCATAAGGCCTTCTTTAGCTATGTTAGAAACCTAGGAGGAAACTCCCAGATATGCTCAGAATTAGTTCAAAATGATGTGAAAATTACTGAACCTACACACATTGCTAACATACTGGCTGACAGGTTCAGTGCAAACCCCCCCCCCCAAAGGAGAGATATCTATTCCAGAGGATTGTAGCCCTCCAAACATCTCCAACGCCCAGGTGAGAACTGCCCTCACTAAGGCAAAAAACACAGCATCCATGGGACCGGATGGTGTCCCCGGCTGTGTGCTTCATGAACTCAACGAGGAATTAAACCCACAGCTGTTTAATCTTAGCCTCACCTCAGGATACGTACCCAAGGAGTGGCGCACGGCGACTGTGGTCCCACTTCATAAGGGCGGTGCCTCCACAGACCCTGGAAATTACCGCCCCATTAGCTTGACAAGCCTTATCTGCAAAGCCATGGAGAGGATCATAATGGAACTCATAAATAAAGACATAGGGAACTTGCAGACTTTGGATCCAACCCAGTTTGGCTTTGTCAAAGGCAGATCCTGCCTCTTAAACTTGGTTGACTTTTTCGAGACAGTCACCAAGGCCATTGATGAGGGAAAGGCAGTCCATACAGCCTACCTCGACCTGGCAAAGGCCTTGACACAATACCCCACTCAGGTATCATCGAAAAACTCATCAGCTTGAATGTAAACCCATACATCACAAGATGGGTTGCAAACTGGCTAAGTGACAGAACCCACAGGGTCAGAGTTGCTGGAGCCATGTCAGACTCAAAGCCTGTCACAAGTGGTGTCCCACAGGCTCAATCCTGGGTCCACTCTTGTTCGGCATCTACTTTTCTGAAGTACAAGCAAACACAGGAGGGTTATGGCTGACAAAGTTTGCAGATGACTGCAAACTGGGCCATAGTCGAAAACACATCTGACACAGATATCCTCCAGAAGGGCCTCACAGAAACGGATAACTGGTGCCAGAGCCATGGCCTGAAGTTAAACGCCAAAATGCATAGTCATACCCTTTGGGAAAAACAAGGTTACCCTAGCTACCATATAGGTGGCAATCCACTGAGCACAGAAAAAGCCATCAGGGATCTGGGGACCCAAGTTGACAGTAGCCTTTCGTTTGACACTCATGTTGCTAAAGTAGTTAGGAAAACCTTCTATATCGCCCACCTGATCATGAAGGGATTCACATCTAGATCAAGGGAGGTCATCGTCCCCCTGTACTCATCACTCATTAGACCTATGATTGAGTACAATGGCCGTTCGAATGTATCTGACCAGACACCTGCTGCAGCTTGAAAGGCCCCAAAAGTTCCTCACCAAAAGGATAAAGGGTCTCAAAATATGTCTTATGCTGCCCGACTGAAAGAACTCCAGCTCTATTCAGTCTCATACCGCTTGCTCAGAGGTGGCGTGTGCCTGACATATAAGGCCATGTCAAACCCAGATTTGATGAATATGCTTCACCTCAAAAATCTAGATCCTCAGAACCACAAGGGGGAGACTTAAACCTTGACACGGTTATAAATAGAACGTGCTGGAGGGACAGATTCATCACCCAGAGACTCCCTATGCTGTGGAACAAAATCCCGGTACATGTGAGGCAGAGCACCTCGCTGGCCTTGTTCAAGAGGAATCTTGACCAATGGATGGGAGATCACAGATATACCCCAGGGATTACTTCAGTGTCACTGCTTGACAGAGGCACAGAAAAATGATAGGCATAGTTTTTATTCAAACTAAAGGGGTGGCGAAAGCCACATAACTATGGGCTAGGCTTATAAATGCTCTTGGGCAGATAGCCTAGTATGAACCTATGAACCTATGAACCTATGAAAGGTGACTAATAATCTATCATGTATATCATGCTTATGTTGAATTTCTAACATTTTCTCATACAATTTGATTAAAAACTGTTTCGTATCCCTTAGTATGTAATCATACTTGTTAACTATAGGTCTTAGTAAAGATTCCAAGTATAAAGATATGGGCTCGGTGATCCACCCTCTACCAGCAACGATAGGTCTCATGGGTGGACTAGAGGGTGAACTAGATTGCATGAAAAATAAAACTATAATAACAACAGCCCTGATACACCATGATAACAGAAATGATGTTAATGCATCACCAATTAGTAATGTACATGATATTTCTATTTTTGAGGAAGCAAATAGACGGATAGATATATGTGAACATATAGAGGATGACAACAACAGTATAAGTGGAGATAACATAAATAAGAGCTTGACCCCATGTACTATCACTAATGGAACTCCCAGTAAGAACAACGTCCCACCCCACCCTTTCCCTATTGCCAGTCAATGGAGAGGAGGGGCGAGAGGTCGGTCCATAAGCAGGGGGAGACAGAAAAAGAGGCCAGCAGAACAAACTCAAACTGGACCTACATTAAAGAAGATCTGGCAAGGGAACAAAAATCCCTAGTATGGAATATATCTACGAGGAAATTGACTAAAGAAGAGCAATCTGTCCTAGAAAAAGGCCTAACTTTTATTCCATCTACTAGAAGCGACATTACTGATAGTGTTATAGACTTGAAACTATTTATTCGTAACTTACAAATTAAATTAAATTTTTGTAACTCCTTGGATATACAACATCCGTTCAGAAAACCTAGTACTTATGTTCCTAGTTACCATCCCCTCATAGAAGCATACTCTCAACTCGTTGAACAAGACTTATACAAAAATGACCATGCTAATAGGAATAAGAGATGGGCAGGCAATTTAAAGCCAAACCAAAGGAAAGCACTTACAAGTCTAAAGAATGATAGAACAATTATGATAAGACCTGCTGATAAGGGTGGCCCAGTTGTTGTGATGGATATGGAATTTTATAAGCAACGGATGAAATCAATGTTAGATGATACCAGCTTCTATCAAAAAATAAATACTAACATAGTTGATAGGATTATATCTAATGTGTATACCAGTTTAGACGTTATGCTGAAGGAAGGCAAAATCAATGAGGAATTGTTTAAATACTTCACAGTTGAACATCCTACTATACCTACCATTCAAGGAATCCCCAAGATACATAAAGACAGTGTATGTCCACCCATGAGACCTATCGTTGCTGGTAGAGGGTGGATCACCGAGCCCATATCTTTATACTTGGAATCTTTACTAAGACCTATAGTTAACAAGTATGATTACATACTAAGGGATCTGAAAACAGTTTTTAATCAAATTGTATGAGAAAATGTTAGAAATTCAACATAAGCATGATATACATGATAGATTATTAGTCACCTTTGACGTCCAGTCACTCTTCACAGTGATCCCAAATCATGATGGACTCATCAGACTGAACAGATGGTTAATGAAGGACGGCACTTATTCTGCAGGTAGAATAGAGGTGATATGCAAGTTAATGGAAATAGTACTAACGAATAACATCTTCATTTTCAATGGTCAAATTTACATACAAAAGGATGGCGTAGCTATGGGCACCTCATGTGCCAATAGCTCGCTCCAACTTAATTATGGCTGATTGGGAGGATGCATCCCTATTTCAGCTTGATATATTTAGGAAATATGCTCTGTGCTATACCAGATTTGTTGATGACCTCTTTTTGATTTGGGGTGGTACAGAGGAAGAACTAAGTGGCTTGGAATTTGAAATGAACCTGGAAACTGACTTTTTAAAATTTTCTATGACTAAATCGAGAGAAGTCATACCCTACTTAGATGTGTACATAGAGAAGCTACCTGATGGTAGCCTGAACACAGGGGTATTTAGGAAAAAATGTTACAGAAACACATTACTCCACCGCAGCAGCATGCATCCAGGCCACATATTCAATAATATTATGAGGAGCCAAGTGATGAGAGCCTCTAGATTGAATTCTGATTATACAGGATTCCTGAGTGAGTTAGATGATTTACGGACTAAATTTTTAGACCGCTCATACACAGAAGAAGAAATTGAAGAAAATTTTAGCGGGATAGATACCCTAAGGGAAGGTAGAGCACATCCGTACTTTGCTATGCCACACGTTGACACATTGAGTTCAGGATATTTACCTGATAACAGTAATGAATACTTTCGAATCCCTATACATTTCACCCAAGACGTAAATAGTATTAAGTACATTTATAAGAAACATTGGGATATCCTATTGACAGATGCAGCCATTTCTAATGTGATAGGTGACACCCCCAAATTTACATATAAAAATAAAATGAACCTCCATAAGATGTTATGTGGTCCAAATAGGATAGATAGAGGAGCACCTGTTAGTGACAATATCAACATAACTAAGAGATGTCATAAATGCAATAAATGCAAATACATAAAAGAGTCTAATGTTTTTACGCATCGAAGTACCAAACAAGAATACACTTTTACGTCACCAGCCACATGTGACTCTGTACATGTTATATATTTGGCTACATGCATATACTGTCCTGCGTTCTACGTAGGAAAGACAGACAGAAAACTAAAAGAGAGAATCAGGGAGCATGTATACAAAATTAAGGTGCAATGTTCATCTAATGCACTGGCCAAACATATCTCGAACACCTCGAATGAACACAGTTTTGTTTTTCAAGTAATAGATCTGAATAGACCTAGTAATAGAAGAGGTGATGTGTGTAATAAAACAGAACAAACAGAGGTGAAATGGATTGTTAGACTGAGGGCTGATAGGAGCCCCGGCCTGAATGATAGGGTATCAATCAAGCCCATACTTAAAGGCAAACCTATCCGTTGAATCCAGATATTCAGACCCTTTGACTACACAGTTCCAGCAGCACCCATTACATTTCCAGCAGCTTTGCCTACACATTCTTTCCATTTACCCTATACCTCTGCTATAGCATTATCTATTCACTTATTTAGTCCCACCACCTGACCTCCAATATTAGGTTCCCAGTCCAATTTACACTCACACCCACTCCCTGCCCCATACCCCCCACCCCCCACATTTATAACAGTCATGCATTTGCAATAGTTTCTGGATGCTGGAAGGTGAATAAGGACATCTGTTTCATGTTTTTAGTTGTGTACACAATGTTGGATTCAGTGCTTTGCATTTTTGACAACTAGTGAACCAGGACTTTCTAATGCAGCTATCGAGAGCAAGATTTAAACTACAAATGTAGATCTTATGTATATTTTGTTTGATAATAGGTAAAGAGCTGTATTAGTTGTTGCATGTAGAAATAGCGCTTGCATTTTGTCATACCTACTATAATATTAGATACTTCAATTTTACAGCGCCGGAATGGTGCAGACAATGTCTTGCATTTTAACGTATTTTAATGTAGTTTGATGTTAACAGTTTTAGAGCTGCACTAGTTGATGTATGTGCAAATAGCATCTGTAATTTGCCATACCCAGCAAGAATGTTAGGTGATTTATTTCTGTAGTGCTCAAAAGTTTTAAGAAAATGTTTTGTATCTTTAATATATTGTAGTTTGAACAGGATGTGACATCATTATGTCTATGTCACATCCTCTATAAATGTTTGTGAATGTTTTTTAAAAAAATTTTGTATAACGGCTTGAAGAAGACCTTGTCGAAAGCGCTTGCCGGATGTTTTAATAAACCAATTCTTTTACTTTCACCTCGCTGAACGCTTGGATTATTGATTCTATGTGATTCACAAGTTATTGTTCGGTGAAGTTGACTGGTGTTGCTGGAAGTTCCAAACAGTGCTGAATAGCAAGTAGTGACTTTTGTAGCTGATATTATTGAACTCAAACAGCATATGCTGTTGTGCCTAGCAGGCAGTCACGTTGAATACTAATGGACTTTGTGTATCCAGACTTCTGCATCTCCGTGCAACAGTTTTGACTTGAACAATTGGACTTGGTATTATTCTGTGTGTGCACGGAGCTTGTTGTGAGTGTTTACTTGTCTCTGCAATATTTTATTTATGTTGATTGCTCTGCTAAGTATTCTGACTCCTTGAAGTTATTAATCTTAACTCATTACATCAGAGTGATGCCTCCAGGTGCACCTGCAGCTAATTTCTAATGATGCATCTAGGCATCAAATATTACTTGCTCATATTTGCATCAGTATTTCCAAAACTTCTGTCTAGTGAAGGTAAATAGATATTAACTGTTGTTTTTTATGATATTAGTTGATATAGATATCATTTTCAGTTTTTTTAAATATCTCAACAACCAAGTAACATAGACAGAACTCCTTAGCCTCATATGAAAGCTCTCAGCTAGATGAATAAAATGCTACTGAAAGTATATGTGTAACTTGAGTGGGTTGTTGAAATATTGTAAGTTGTTATCAAAATATAATAAATGTAATAGTTACCGTGTTTACTGTGACTTAAAAAATTCAGTTTAATACTTAGAACCAAAAGAATACTACAGTAGAGAGTCGATTATCCAAACATTGATTATCCAAAATATCAATTATCTGAATCAGCCTTACAAAGTTTTCAGGTAGGAAAAATCATAAAATCTGAATATATAAGCATTATATGTATTCACTTGAACATGTTTTTTTGAGCTTGTCACTAGCTCATGTTTGAAAAAATATTCTTTATTGTCCACAGGAATTGCTGGATGGTTGAAAGTTATATTCCCGCATGCAGAAAAAAAAAGATGTTAGAAGTTTTTTATCCACTTCAGTTATATGTTTGATTATCTGAACAGCCTGATTATTAGAACTACCCTAGGTCCTAATTACTTTGGATAATTGACTCTACTGTACCACTATAAAAATAGTTTGTGCTGAGGACTATAACAATAGTTTGTGCTGAAGAGTTTGCTATTTGTACTTTTTTCAAAACCACTAGGGTTCCAGAGATATGAACATTTGTTTGAAATGGTAGAGCATAATTTGATTCTGTCAAAAGGTTTAGGATCTGCCCATTGGAGGTTACAGTGCAAACTTCCTGAACTCAATTGGAGTGAATGAGTTAAGTCACTTCATTGCAGGCTATCATAACATTTTCAAATAATTTTTTTTTCAATTTGTTGTTCATGAGATAATTGTTACAGCTAAAGATTCACAGTATGCAAACCAGGATTTTAGAAGCTTTTTACATAAATGGGAGTTTGGACACATTACTCCACTGTTATGATGTCCACAGTCATGTGATCAAGTCTAAGAGCAAAAGTGTGAAATCTGTCATGAGAAAATATATTGACAACACAAAGCCGGACTCTTATCTTACACTTTTTCAGTAGAGGCATACACCTCTTCAAGGGATACAGCATTTACCTTCACATCTTGTGAATAGTTGCAGAATGGGAACAAAGTTATCAGCATTGTCAGAATTATTTTAGCTACAACAGAGTTTCAAGTAGGAGACTTCCTGTCCAAGGTAAACAACCTTTAAGAACCAAAACGAAGAAAAAACTTGTACCACCTAAAGATGAGCCAAGCCTGAAACACAGTGTCACAAGAACTTCACCAATATAATCAGACAAACGTTTATTGAGCACTTTCCTCAGATTATTACAAAAGACTTCATCATAATAAAACAAACTTTGTACACTCCCATTAAATATACTGAAACTTGTGAGAACACGATATAATAATCCAAGTAAACCTTTCATTACATTAATTGTCAACAGACTTTCCTAATTTGAAACTACAAAAAAATTCATGAATGAATTTTAAAGTGAAACACCAGTAAAAGACACTGTTACCATAAATAATAATAAAATATTCTTGTTAATAATAGCATATGTATACAAAAACACATTAATACAACTTACAACTGTTGTAACTATATGTCATATGAACACAGCCTTAATAAGCTTTTGAATCACATACCACATTGGTTTCTGAAATAAAACCGTCCGACTCGTCAGCCATATTAAAGTCCAAAGGCAGATTCCCGCCTTTGGACTTTAATATAGCTGACGAGTTGGACAGTTTCATTTCAGAAGCCAATGTGGTATGTGTTCAAAATAGAAAAGCTGACTTTACACTATATAACTTTTCTGATCGTGTGTTTGACCAGACAGCAGCAGCAGACTTATTCAGTAAATGGCTTAGTTTTGTGCCAGCCAAATGCTCTAACATCAATGACTTGGTTTTGGTCCTCAAGTTATTTATTAGAAATTTAAATTTTAATTGCTTTTCAATAGTGTTGATGTGTTTGAACATTGTTATAGGTAACGTAAGATAAGCATTTACGACTCCCCCTGTAAACAACTGTATTACAATGTTTGAAAAGGTTTGTGAATTTGATTTTTGAGCTTTGTTGAGTCATAAAAATGAAAACAACTTTGACAACTTAACTGATGCTGAAATAAAATTACTTTTAAACATTTGTAAGAACAGGATAGTAAGAGTTATGAAGCCTGATGGGGGGGAGGGGGTTGTGGTTATGTGTAAACAGAATTATGTTGAAAGAATGAATTTCTTACTGTTTGATGAAATCACATATAAAGAGGGTTCACAACATTTTGTCAATGTGTCCTATCATAGAATTGATTTCATTTTACAAGGCCTTTGTGACTAAGGTCAACTGGACCAGGGTCAACTTGAATTTCTTGTTAATAAATGCCCAAAAGTTCCAAGTACCTTTAGAATTCTGAAGATAAACAAGAACCAATACAATCCTCCTATGAGACCCATTGTGAGTGCAGCTGGCTCAAAAACTCACACATTAGGAAAATATATAGATTTTGCCCTCAAAGATATACTAAAAGGAGATGAACACATTTGCAAAGATTTTTGGCATTTCCTGGACAAAGTGAATGGTGTAGTGTTTCATGACAATGTAAGTTCTCTTACTGTGGATGTAACCAACTTGTATAATGTTATTCCACACACCATTGGTCTAGAGTATTTTTTTTGTATGACAGCAAAGTGAAGTGGCAACACTAGTGACCCTTATGGAATTACTATTAAAGAATAATTTTGTTTACTTTGAAGGGCAACATTTCCTACAGAAGACAGGCATTGCCATGGGCGCCATTTGCACCCCTGTGTTTGGAAACATCGTTATGCTCATGTGGCAAAAAAATATTTGCTCAACTCAAAGTTTGTAGACAAATGGATAGTTTACTTATGTTATATTGATGATTTATTTTTCTTGTGGAATGACACAGGGGAAGAGGTTGCCACTTGCATAGATTATTTGAACAGTACCACTGATTTCTTAAAATTTACCTATATTTACAACAAGGATAGTATTAACTACTTAGATGTGGATATTAGAAAATATCATGACATGAAATGTTTTGTTAGTAATTTGTATAGGAAACCTACCTTTTGTAACAGTTTACTACATTATGAAAGCAGCCATCCTGAATTTTTAAAGCATGGTATTGTAAATGGACAATTTGTGAGAATAGCTCAGATGGTCAGTACAGACCATGACTTCCTTTTGCAGTGTGAGACACTCACTGGGTTGTTTCTGGCTAGAGGGTACCCCATCACTTTGATCTCTACAATACAAAAGGAGATTGTGTGTAGAAGAAATAATCAGAATATTCAACCTATTCTGGGGGCTAATATGGTGTGAAACACTACAAGTATTTTTTGGTGGACCAGTAAAGCTGATCTCTCTAAGTATTCTTGTCTCTTTGTTACTAAGTTTACCAATGACCACCGAGATATCATTATGATTTTAAGGAAAAATTGGCAGCTATTTTAGAATGACCCTGGTATTTTAAACCAGGTGGGAGACATGCCACAGATAGTATTTAGGAAGGGTTCCAGCATTAAGCAACTACTTGAAAGTGAAAAGTTTTTGATAGTAAACCTTGCACCCCATCTGCTGACCAACTTCCATCAGAATACCTACAAATTGCCGCTGAAGCCATAGACTATCCCATATCCATACTTATTAACAGAACTATCTCTGAAGGAAAAATTCCTTCCATATGGAAAATATCTCATATAATTCCTCTACACAAAGGGGGCTCCTCTACTGAACTCTCAAACTTTCGCCCTATTGCCTTACTCTCCCCATTAGCTAAGATTATGGAAAGATGTATACACAAACAACTTCTTAACTACCTTCTGCAAAACAATCTTCTAGCTAATTGTCAACATGGCTTTAGACCTTCTCACAGCACCACAACTGCCCTCCTTTCCTTCTCTGACGCTATAAATAATAATAGGAACAAAAACCTTTTCTCATCAGCACTATTCCTAGACCTGTCAAAAGCCTTTGATATGGTTAATCATAATATTCTCCTTGACAAACTACATCACTATTCTCTTGGTTCACAAGCTCTTCAATGGTTTAGGAGTTATCTCCAAAACAGGCAACAAGCAGTGCTATGGGATAACAACCTTTCTTCCTTACTCCCAGTAAACATTGGGGTTCCACAAGGCTCAATCTTAGGTCCCCTTCTTTTTTCTTTATTTATCAATGACCTGCACTTGAACATCCCCAAGCCATCTGTATTCAATATGCTGATGACTCAACTCTAATCTGCTACTAATAATGTTTCCTCCTCCAGTCCCTTACCCAAGCAGTCTTCCATAACGAGAGATGGTTTATGGAACACTCCTCCTTCTCAATGCCAAAAACAAAACTTCTTCTCTTTACTCCTACACACAAATCTCCAACTCCTTTCTTCACTATCTCCTCAAATAATGCAACCTGTATTAACCCAGATATGACCACTCGCCTGTTAGGTGTTACTATTGACAACCATCTTAATTTTGATGACCATATTAACAATACCATTAAATCAGTTAACAAAAGATAGGTTCTCTCTACAAAATTAAACCCTTTCTTCCCCCTGCCGCCAAAAAACCCTGGCCCCAGCCCCTTCTGATCTCTACCCTTATCTATGCCTCTGCTATATATACAAACTTATCTAAATCCAACCTTACCAAACTATCCACCTGTTACAATAGTATAACTAGATTCATTACTGCTAACCCCTTCAGAACTCATCACTGTCACAACCTCAAGCAACTAGACTGGTTAGAGCTAAATAACCACATACTCTATCAACAGCTACTTATCACTCATAAGTCTCTTTTCTACCCTGATGCTACCCCTAGCCTCAAAAAACTAATTTCACCATATAAAAACCTATCCACACGCTCTGCTAATAAACTCCTGGTGGCCTTAAATAAATCATATAATAAAGCTGGGGATGCATTATTCTCTAACTCTGTCGGTAAATTCTGGAATCAACTCCCTTATGAAATAACTAACCTTGACTCTACATCCCACTTCAAAAGACACATCAAAGAATATCTAAAATCCCAGTGGTTATGCCCTTGTGCTAACCCTGACTGAAATGATTTCATTTTTTCCCAAGTTCCCTCTCCCCTTATGGGTCCTCGAATAATAGGTTTAATTATTGACTGTTTTATCCTTGATACTGACTCTACCTTAGCATTCTAGTTTACTGTCACATATGTTTTTCCGACCTGTGTACTGCGTATCTATCTTTTATTTAATCTAACTTTAGTATATTCGATATCACGTATTTTACTTTTATCTGACTTTTTCTCTATTGACATACTTTTGTCAGTGTTAGTTTTTCGTAAATTGCTATATAAGTCTACACTGGTACTTTTGTATTATGTTTATTTTGGTCTTTTGTAATAATTGTATTACTTCGTGTATTTGGAGCTTTTCTCCCCGGGCCTCTACTGAAAACGGATATATGTCCAGTAAGACTAGCCCGGTCAACAAATGTAAAATAAAATAATAATAAATAAATAAAATAGTAGTTTCACCATAACTGGGACAAAAAAAATGTGACTGTTGTTCTCAATGTCACTTGATCATGAACTGTGACCACATTAAGGTAAATCATATATCCATTAAATCTAATGGTACATTTTTGTGCAACTCTAAAGGGGTTGTTTATGTTGCCCTGTGCCAGCACTGTAATGTGTTTTATATAGAGAAAACCAAAAGAAAGTTCAGGGAGAGAACTTACGAGCATTATAGGGACATAAAAATGGCAATAAAAACAATGCCTTGTTCAAGCACATAGAAAAATATTTAACACACTGTTTTTTGCTTGCTGTTGTTGAAGGGGTAAAAATAAACCCTAGAGGAGGCCCATGGGAAGATTACTTAGAATTGTGGGAACTTTGTTGGCAAATTAAGTTAAATGCCTGTGTCCCCCCCCCCCAGGTCTCAACGACAATATTAGTATTGCCAGCTTATTAAGGCTGCATTCATATGACATATAGTTGCAATAGTTTTACGTTGTATTAATGTGTTTTTGTATACATATGTTATTATTAACAATAATATTTTAGTATTTTTTTACGGTAACAGTGTCTTTTACTGATGTTTCACTTTAAAATTCATTCATTAATTTTTTTGTAGTTTCAAACTAAGAAAGTCTGTTGACAATTAATGTAATGAATTGTTTAATTGGATTATTATCTTGTGTTCTCACAGGTTTCAGTATATTTAACGGGAGTGTACAAAGTTTTTTTTTATTCTGATGAAGTCTGTTATAATCTGATGAAAGCACTCAATAAACGTTTGTCTGATTATTTTGGTGGAGTTCTTGTGACACTGTAAACAAGTTTTAATATGAATGATCAGCCAATCAACTGCTAAGGCTAAGTCCTGTAGAAAAAACATTAATACAAAGAATTGAAATGACTAACATTTAGAGCATCAAAAAGCAGTTTTCAGAATAAAATGTGCAATTAACAGCCTTAACTGTCCCAAACTAAGAGTGGTCTTTTATTTTGCAAGAATAGAAAGCATTTGTATAAAATGGACTGTTCTCATCACAATCTACCAAACAGATTGAAAAAAGCATTAATAAGAGACAGATTTACCTAGTTATGGTCCCAAAACCTGTAAACTGAAACTGCTCCACAGTGCAGTTCATACAAGTCCTTAAAGGAACTATGTTATAATTGATTGCCTGGTGCCAATCCAGTTGTTAACGTTTGTGCCTGGTGCCAATCCAGTTGATAATGTCTGTTCCCCTTTTTCTCAGCTAGCATCATAAACAGACTAAATCTATTAAAAGTCAATTCATATATGGTCAGGTGGATAACCAACTGGCTGAAAGAACCCTCACAATTAAAGTGGCAGGCAACTCCTCAGAAGGTCTGAAGGCAACTAGTGATATGCCCCAAGGTTCAGTATTGGGACCATTTTCTTTCTATGATCTCCAGACCACAAATCAAGACGCTTTGTTATGTAAGTTTGCAGCTTAGTGCAAATTTGCATCATTATCAAGCATCCCTCTGATAACTGTTCATGATGTGCAGGAACTAAGCCTCATAAAAAGTGTAAGGGAATTAACAAATTAACTAATTAATTGATTAAATTGCAAAAAAAAAAGTGTAGCAATATCAGCACCTCTCTCTCTCTCAATGAGCAATATGGTCAATACCTTACTCTAAAAAAAGATTATGTATTAAATGATCATGGAACCTGGGTTGACAAATTCCTTCTACTTCAATTTCCATGCTGCAGTAGTAGTCAGAAAGTCCTTCTATTTAGTGCAAATTCTAAGCATATCATGCAGGCAAAAAAAAAAAAAAACATATAATCCCTCTTTAGTCAACCCCAATTAAACCAAATTCTTGAGTACAATACCACCTTGAGGGTGTAGCCTTCTAGGCAGATGAAGCAAATCGAAAAGCCCCAGAGGATGCCAGTGAAAAAGATTGCTGGCCTAAAGTCCTTGTGCTACCAGGAATGTCTTGAAATGTTCTACATTTACTCCATTTCTTATAGGTTATTTTGGAGTGATCTTTGCCTTCCATTCTGAGCCATTAATGACCAGATCCTTCTTGATCTCATGTATTTTTCCAAGATAAACAGCTCAACTAATATCAGAACTAACAACGGAGTTTGGGGACAGAGCCTAGATGGCTAGCTACGCGCTCAAGAGACTTGAACCTCAGCACTGAAGTAAATAGGACACGCTGGAGGGACAGATTCATAACCCAGATGCTCCCTTCACTCTGGAATAAAATCCCAGTCCAGGTTAGGCAGAGTCCTTCATTGACTCTCTTTAAGAGGAATCTTGATGAGTGGATGGGAGATCGTAAGTTTACCTCGGGTATCACTTCTGTGTCACTGGTAGACAGAGGCACAGTATACTAACCTCGAAAAAGGGCATAGCAAAATTAATTTAAAATGGGTGGCGAAAGCCAAACACACTCTGGCTAGGCTTATAAATGCCCTAGGGCAGATAGCCTAATATGAACCTATGAACCTATGAACTGAGAGCAGTGAATTTTGAGAGCTCCATAAACTAGTATAATAATATAGGAAAATGTTATTATTTTCAAGTTTAAAAACATCAGAAATATATAGATGAATTATAAAACTACATAAATATCAATTTTGGTGGCGATACACAAAACGTTTCTTGTCAAGTAACTTGGAGATAAATTGAGTCACTGAATATGAACAACTCAAGGAATTTTCATCCAAATGCTACTTTGAAAAAAGAACTGCAATTGATGACATCTACCTTACAGGAACCATCTTTGAAGATGGATGGCTCTAAAAATGACTTAGAAAACCTCATATTACATTCTCAAAAACAGACTGATACTCTTAAGGAACTATTAGAGCAACACCATACAAAAATAACAAATATAGAGACTTCTATAAATTACATTGAAGGGAGACTCAAAGAGGAAGAATTCCAAAAAGAATTTCTGCTTAATCAGATTACATGGCTGCTTAACGAAATAAATGGCTTAGAAAACAGGGAAAGGAAAAACATCATAAGGATCTTTACTCTTCCAGAAAACACAGAAGAAGAAGACACTATTTCATTCATAACAACCCGGATTCCTGAATTTTTAGACTTCAAAGAGGGAATTTCATTTGGGATATAAAGGTGCATAGACCATTATGGAAACCTGGTTCTAACTCAACAAATACTCCACCTAGATCCATAGTTATAAAATTTCTTTCATTTCTGGACAAGGAACTAATATTAAAATCTGCTTGGAGAAAATCTCCCTTAAAATACAATCAAAGCCTGATAAGGTTTGACAATGATTATTCTTCCAGAATACTAGAACAAAGGAAAAAAGTCTGATCAATAATAAAACTGTTGAAACAAAACAACATTAAAGCACAGCTGGCCTTTCCAGCCAAGATAAAAACAATTTTTGCCAATGAGATGAGAACCTTTAATGACTTAGAAGAAGCTACTATATTTAACAAAAACTACAACATAGTGTCTATCCCAGAAGAAATGGAATGGATGGCTCCTACTCTTAAAAGAATAAAAGAAACAAATCCTTGGCCTGATGCTAGAAAGAAGAAACAAAAAACTGATTCCTAGATAGCTGTCCCAAAAAATAACTCTTACAACTACATCTCTCAAAGTATCAACTGATATGGTACATCGTTTGTCATCTGTTTTTATTTAAAAAAAAAAAGAAGGGATTCTTAAACAACTCAGAAACAGTAATGATGTATTCAGAATATTCAAAGAGTCCAATAATTCTTCACAAACAAAGGAAGGTCAAGATGGGTTACTATTTACATTATATATAAGCCAAACAAAGCAACATATAATACAAACATATAAGTTTATATTCCCCTTCTTGAACTCAATGAATGTTTATCTTGTTAATTTTTCATTGATTTTACTTATAATAATTTAAGTAATTAATTTACTAATTCAACAAGGTACCACTGATCAGAGTACAGACTCAAATGTAACAAATTAACATCATATATAATAGCAGTAACAGTATAGTGTTTTCAAAAAAAAATGCTTTCATGGAGACTAATGCCTTCTTCAGTTAAAGTATGATTTAGAAATGCCATGTATATCCTGGTTAAATAATAGTAGCAAGCTCTTAGTACAAATGTCATCATTATTCTGTCCAAATATAGTTAGCATCAATTATGGCAGGTATCATAGCTTTGAGTGCACTTTCATCAATCCTGATATGGTGTGCGTGGATGCAGCCATGTCTGGCAGCTAGTCAAATGTCATAATTATTCTTTCTAAACATAGTTAATATCAATTATGGCTGTCATCATAGCTTTGAGTGCTGTTTGATCATTTCTGATATGGTGTTCCTGGATGCAGCCGTGTCTGGCAGCTAGTACAAATGTCATTATTATACTGTCTAAACATAATTAATATCAATTATGACAGGTATCATAGTTTCAAGTGCTGTTTGATTAAGCCTGACATGGTGTGTGTGTGTGTAGATGCAGCTGTGTTTGGCAGCTGTTTTGTGTTGCCATTTTCATCTCCAGGAGGCTGTGGGCTGTGGCTTGTGGTCAAGGTTTGATGGTGCTTGTGTATTGGGAAGAGACATTTGGTGTTTAGGCCTGGATCCAGGGGAAGGGAGTGGATGGATCAGTGGTTTGGGATATTTTGGCAGAGAGTGGTTTCTGCATCTGTTGGGTGGGAGGTGGGAGGGCTGGAGGAGTGTGCTGTCTCTTGTTGTGGTGTCTTGTTGGGAGGTTTTTTTTTTTATGTGTTTGCTCTCTGTTCTTTTCCTGGCTGCTGCCTCGCTGAAAAGGGAGGGGATTTAGGCTGAAGTTGCAGTGAAGTGAAACTTTGATTCAGGTGCATCACAAGCCTCTGGTATGCAGTACAAAGACACATTAACAGAAAAAGATGTTCCCAGGTTGCTTTGGTAAAGCAGACAGAGTAAAGATAATGCTTAACTGCTCTAAGGAGCCTCCAAGATGATTCTTGGCAATGACGTTTTTGGTTTAAAATAAATAAATAAATATATATATATATATATATATATATATATATATATATATATATATAATTAAATTGCTGTTTTAAACCACATGTACACATATTGATGGTCTCCCAACACTTTGTTTATCTCATTAAGTTGATTCTTGATAAAAAAAAAAACATACACACACAACAGTTATGTAATGTATGATTTTAGTAAATATAGACAGAAAATATATACTCGTAATATAAAATGAAGCAGTCTGCTGAATTTAGATATTAAAGACAGGATTTAATAACATGGACTTGTGTATAATAACACTAATGTCTTAACTTGTCATAAATGACATACACTACATTGAACATCAAGGGGAAGCATGATGATTTTCTTATATAATTAAATATGCATAATAAGTCTTGTAATTCCTTTAACTTAAATTGTAGTTTTTGTAAACCATCTTCACCATATATAATACTTAAGCCATTACCAAGGTAACATGTTTTATACATGACATCAAACTAACAACGTTGTTCAATAGAAACAATAGAAGCCTGAACTTGAAATGCCACAGAATGTAACAATCATATTCTGAACAGATAGTATTAAATTGACAATAGACACTCAGTTTAATAACATGAGCTTGTGTATAATAACATTACTGTTTTAACTTGTCATAAATGACATACACTATATTGAATATCAAGGGGAAGCCTGCTGATTTTCTCATATAAGTAAATGCGCATAACAAGTCATATCATTGCTTTAACTTGAATTGTGATTTTGTAACCCATCTTGACCATACATAATACTTAAGTTGTTACCAAGGTAACTAATGTTTTATACATGACATCAAACTGACAAAGTTGTTCAAGGGAAACAATAGAAGCCTGATCTAGGAATGTCACAGAATGTAACAATCACATTCTGAACAAATAGTATTAAAGTGACAATAATCACTCAGTTTAACCTTTGCTGATTATACAAAATAGAATGTTGCCATTTAAATCTAAAAACTTTCAATATATGCCTTAAAATGACAATTTATGAATATGGAAAGGGAACTTGTAATCATTAATCACAATAAGTGAATTTGTTGTTTTTAATCTATAATTTCACTCATTTTATAATAAGAAATGACAGATATGAAAATTCTTATGTGTAGTAAATGGGGGGAAGAGTGATGCACTGATAATTAAAATGCACTAACTTTCATCAATGTTTACATAAAACAAACTTGATGCTTTAAGTAAGTTAGCAAAAAACAACGTGATTACTTAAATGCTGGTAAACAATGAAATATAACTTCTGATATATCCAGTAAAATGCACTGTATTATAAACATTAGGTATAAATATCATTACCATCTATTTATATTAAGTAAAAGGTTTGGAAAGACTTCATCAATAAGGGTGAATATGTTAAATAACTGTGTGCTATAATCTTTTACTGAGGTTTTATATATGATACATCCTACTTTACTATGATTGAATTGCTTTTCATCTATCTTTTATGTAAATATTAATTGCTTATACAATAAGTAGAAATTTATATTGTATTATAATTCTGTCTAATCTACAATTTGCTCAAAATAATATAACTATTATGTATTTCTATTACAAATATTCTCCATACGATAATTCAATTCATGGAGCTCAGATGTTCTGGATTGTGAAGGTATGAGTAATAATCTGATGGACTTAGTTTTATCCATAAGGTTAGGAATGATTTTCATTCCATGGCTAGTGCGGATCTTAGTTTTGTTAACATTTATTAATTTAAAATTTTTATTTAACAAAAACATTTTTAGTATGCCTGATCAAAACATTACTTTACTGGTAAACAGTCAAAGTATAAAACTGATAATTTCCTTTAAAAGCTTAAACATATACTTTATAGTTATCAGAGGAAAATGTTTAATAGTCACAATAAAACAAAAAATGCATAGTCTAAATAGCCTAAGATGGGTTTAACTTTATTATCTGTAAATACCAATGGCTTAAACAATCCTAGAAAGAGATCAAATCTATTGAAATATTTAAAACTGAACAAAGCACAAATTGTCTTCCTTCAAGAAACTCATTTCAAAACAAATGACAATTACAAATGGAATCCTAAGGAATGTATGATATTGGCGCAACCCACTTGTAAGACAAAGACAAAAGGGGTAACAATTTTATGGAAAACAAATGTGATTAACCCAGAAATCATTTATAAGTATGAAGGTAAAGAAGGCCTTATGGCATTAGTAATAGTTAAATATAATAACAGAATATGGACCCTAGCCAATCTGTACTAGTTCCCAGGCATTGGAACAGTAACTGTTAAAAAATGCTTAGATTTCATTTCCAATAATTATAAAAGCAACTTAATATTAGGAGTAGATTTTAACTGTATATTTGATATTTTTGAAACTACAAATAAAATACCACTGATTACATCTGCTGTATCAAAAGCTTTAAACAAGTGGGTAGAATCATTTCATCTTGTAGATACTTTCAAATTTAAAGAAGATAAATCTTTGTTGTTTTCCCATCAAGATCACAGATTTGGTACCCAAACTAGAATAGAAAAAATATTTGCTGCTCATGGCTTACACTCTAAAATCATTGATTTCTCAATCACTCTCTGCCCCTTTTCAGACCACAATTCATTGATACTAAAACTTCAAAATGGGTACAAACCATTAATCTTTAACTCCAGAATTTCAGCATATATAACTAAAATTAAAGATTTCAAACCCTGGTTATTATCTGAATTACAGTTCTTCGTAGATATTAATTACACCACAGAGATAAATAAAATAATGATATGGGAATCATTAAAAGCTTACATATATGGTAAACCCAGGTTCCTATCAAATAGTCGAACTTCTGCAAGTCTGAAACTCATATGGTCAAGACCATAGGTTTGGATTTTCAGAAGTTCAAGCATTTCAGTGGAAATCTCCATAAGGGGAGGTTTCCATTTTGGTCAATGTGGTGTGATCTCAGAGTTGGTATATTTAAGTAGCAGAGGGTATGGGGGGTGCATGGTGGCTTGACCCCCTGCTTACAACAGTTTATTTTGTTTTTTTTTCTTTTTAGTTTTTTATTCATAGTCGAAGTTTTTTAACTTCGAACAGGATGGTTCGAACATAAATTTATTAAATGTTGACTATGTGATATAGACCCAGTAGAACCCTAACTTCGTATAAGAAAACCAGAGAATGGGATTCTGAATTATTAGAGTTGGAATTATAGTTATTAGACTTATATACATTTTTAACTTCGAACAGGATGGTTCGAACATAAAGTTATTAAACTTTGACTATGTGATATAAATCCAGTAAAACCTAACTTGGTATAAGAAAACCAGAGAATGGGATTCTGAATTATTAGATCTAAAATACAAACTTTTGTCAGTAAAAGCTGAAAAAAATCAAAATCATTTGGAGATGAAAAAGAAAGTAGAAGTATTAAACAATAAATACAATGAAATTCTAACACATAAAATTAGTTTAGCTTTAGAAAAACTAAAAATTAATACCTTGGCCACTTGTCACAAATATCTACATAATTTATCCACAAGAATCAAAATACAATCAAAAGCCAATAACATTAAAAGTATCTTCCATGAAAAGAAAGGGAAAAATGTCTCAGATATTGTTGACATTCTTGATGCCTTTAGAAATCACTATATGGAAATTTTCCAAAAAGAAAATATGGGTTCCAGCGTGTAGATCATGAGTCAAATGCCCATGAGCTAATTGCTGAAACTAGAAGGCCGCAGCACCACTAGACCATAGAGCGGTATGGCCGAAAGGGAGCTACGCTATGGGAATCCACGTCGGTGGGAAAACCAACAAATGGAGATGACCCCTAAAACAAGTACGTGGGCTGCCACCCGGCAGTGGAAATAGCTGTGAAACCCAGCAGAACAAAGCTAAAATGTACACAAACACAAAAATAGCAGCAGCATACCATTAGTGCTCCAATAGTCCACACAACGCACAATATTAAATGTAGCATACCTGTAGAGCTCCACAAGTCCACACAAACCCACACAGCAAACATTCCCGGGGAAGCAGACAGTAAAACCCGCAGTAGCTGCAGCTGCAGCAGAGCATACGTACATGCGCATGTTCCAAACAGCAAGAACACCACAAGCATCCCTGGCAATACCCCCTAACAGTATATAACAGCACAGACAGCCCTGAGCTGTCCAGAATATGGGTAGCCCAAATACCACACACATGTGCCATCTGTCACTGTAGTGGAACAGACAGATGAGTTTCAGACTTTATAACCCTCAGAAAGTACACGCTACCGCAAGACCTGTTGGTGTAACAACAACCAAGCATGTCACAGCATGATGGACACAGTGTCCCTGTGAGTACCTCTGTTAGGAATGGCTCCAATACATGACCAACCCAAAAGTGATGGAGAGGCATGCCTGCAACACACAGTAACTGTCCTGCCAGAGCCCCCCTAGTGCAGTGGCAGGTGGAAACATGCCAATCCGGGCAAGCACAGACTACCAACCCAACAGCAGGAAATAAACATTGTAGTAGGGAACACTGTCAGGCAGGGGTAGCAACCCACCTCCCAGTCCACAGCAGCATGTGAGTATTGTGGGGGCTGCCAGACCCATCCATTGGTTGCTGCAGCTGGAGTACACAGGTATGCAGGCCCATGTAGGCAGACAAGGGTGCAACACAGAGAAGCCTCCCTATGTAACCTCTGTCACTGAAACTGAGACTGGGTCCCACACCCTGATTGGCAGGCAGCAACAGCTGGGATTTAAAGGGGACCTGTGCAGTACACGTAGAACCTGTGTTGCTAACAAGCTGTGTAGACGCCTACCAGACTACAAGCACATGTCAACCCCATGGCTGTGTGAACTGCACATAGTGAAACCCTGGCAGCCAGGCAGTCAGAGCAAGGTGGAGTGCAGACAGCTGCACAGGGCCACTGTGGCAGGCAGCGCTACTTCACAGGGTACAACACAAAGTGGTGTACAGCAACTAATCTAACGTCTGATAGTGACTTGTACCAGGGTCGTGTCTACATCCTGTTTCCAGCTACACTGGCTGTGATGGATACCGAGCGGCCATCAACAAGTGGCATTACCATGATGGAATCTATGTACCTGTATAGCCCCAGTCAGCTTGGCAACAGATACAGCACAGTGCCCAGCCAATGGGGCAAACCAATGCTGGTAGTGGAGGGATACCTCTACCATTTGGAGCGTGAAGCACCACCTAAATGGTACTGAGCATGTATCGAGTAGAGACTAAAGGCCTGCAGAGGTTGTGCCATCACTGTTCACCAGGATGAGGGGGAAGAACTGCTGAAATCACTGCCACACTAGCATGGCCCAGATGCAACAACAGCCCAAGTGACTACACTGTGAGCAGAACTGCAGCAGAGGGCGGTAACTGGCAATGACCTGCCAAGCCTGGTAATGCAGAGTGTCCTAGGCACAGCTGATGACAATGTACTACAAGAAATGCCTTGCCATGCCACCCTGCATAGCAGCATAACCAGAATATGGCAGAGGGCATGGGCATCCATGACCACACCTCCAGCAACACTTGTGGATATAGATGTCAGCCAGTATCCACTCCATAGTAGCAGCTTTATCCCCCATAGAAGGTCTGATATGGATGGGACTGATTCATTGGTTCTACTTACTACATCACAGAATCTGACTGATATGTGCAAGTCTGACATCATTCTTGAGGATGGCACGTTCCCCACATGGGCTGATATATGTCACCTGCTATATACATTACATGGATTTAGTGGCACCCCCACGTCAGCAAGGATCATCCCCCTGGTGTACTGTCTCATGATACGGAAGACAGAGTCTGCATACAACAATATGTGGGAGATACTGAAGGGTATGGGCACAGAACAGGGATGCACCTTGGCTCCATAGTATATTATGACTGATTTTGAGAAGGTAGCAATCCATGCAAGCCATAAGGCATTCCCTAAGAGTATTCTGAAGGGGTGCCTATTCCATTTTGCACAGATCATTTGGCCCCAGATCCAGCATCACCACCGTGTGGCCCCCCTATGGTATGGACACTGCTTTCTCAATTGCCATCCGCAAGCTGATTGCGTTGGCATTCCTACCACTGGAAGATGTTGTCCCTGCATTTCTGGACATTGTGGCTACTTTACCAGACTATGCTCAGCCTATTGGCATATTTCTGGACCATCATTATGTGCGAGGCCGACCACGCAAGTATGCATCCTGCTGCTCAGCACAGCAACAACTGCCATCGTCGTACCTTTTGAGGTTTTGGAATGTGTGTGATGTCTCTGACATGGACTTCCCATGGACTAATAACCAGGTGGAGGCATGGCATCATCGGCTGAAGGTGTTACTGGGATGCCCTACTGTGCAGCTATCCGACCTTCTGTCTGTACTGCAACAGGAACAGAACCTGACAGATACCCGACGGGAGTCTCTTTTGAGAGGGGATGGCTGTGACACTGCGTAGGAAGGCTATTGTTGTAAGGGAGCATCACCTAAAGCACATCTTGTAACATAAGTGTGACTACAGTGATGTGCAGGATTTCCATCGTGCTGTAGCACATTTCTACAAGTTGTGATTATATTAGGATTCAGTATGCACCAAGCACTACACACATCACTTTACATATTGTGTTAATAAAGGCTGTTCCCACAGCACACAGGTTTCACATTACCACATTCATGCCCATGTGGCATCCTATGCCAGCCACAAGTTCCACTGACAGTTGCACATAGTGGCTTCTAGGGGGGTGCAGACTGTATCACTGTGGGGGTTTGTGTCTGCAACCTGTGGTTAGGGTGCAGGAGGTTCCTCTATTCCCAAAGGGAATTGTCCACAGGCATTTGTCACTGCAGCTAAACTGCCAACCTGCCATGTGTCCACATCAACATCACAGTGGGGTGTCGTGCCGCCTAGGTGGCTGAACCCAGAAAATATACATATCGATCAAGTAAATCAAGATGAAAAATGTTCTAATATAAAAGAAAACAAAAATTAAAACTAGATCTGCAAGCACCCATATCCTACAAAGAAATTACAGATACAATAAAAGAGGGTAAATATAATAAAGCTCCAGGTATAGATGGCATCATAATGGAAATATATCAATGTTTTCCTTCAAAGATACTATTCCTCTTCCATAAAACTCTATTAGAAATTCAGTCACAAGCTTTAATACCATCTTCTTGGAGATATTCCTTAATCACACCAATCCTAAAGGAAAACAAATCCCCAAACGTCTGTATTTCGTATAGACCTATATCATTATTAAATAATGACTATAAGGTATTTATGACAATATTAACTAACAGAATGAAAATATAACTATCCAAAATAATAAATAATGATCAAACTGGAATTATATATCATAGACCCACACATGACAATATTAAAAGGATAATTTCTCTTATAGATTATGTTAATAAAGAAAATAAAGAAACACTCAGAATGTGCTTAGATATAGAGAAAGCCTTTGACTCCCTAAATTGGGACTATTTATTCAAAATTCTGGTGTTATTTGAATTCCTCCTTCCTTTGCTCATCTACTAAAGAATACATATACAAATAACTTAGCAGATGTTAAGCTAGGTTATTTCACCTCTGAATCTATACATATAACAAAGGGTGCTAAACAAGGATGTCCCATGTCACCAATTCTATTTGCTTTGGCTATTGAAATATTGGCAGATTCAATATGTAACAATACAAAATTCAAAGGCGTAGGTGTTTATGAACAATAAAATTCTAAAGTAATGCTCTTTGCTGATGACATATTATTGACATTATCCAATACAAAAGAGACATTAGAAGAAGTATGTATTTAATTGGCACATTTTACAGGACTTCAGGCCTTCATTTCAATAAATCAAAATCAAAATTTTTATTTTTAAATAAAAGAAAAAGAATTGCAGACAAAGGGGAATCACATTATAGGGAAGCAAGAATCAACCTTAAAATATCTAGGAATTGAATTATGCAAGGATAATAATGAATTAGTCTAAAAAAACTACAATAATATCATCAATATAATTAAAATCTCTGTGGAAAAGTGGAACAAAATAATATTAACATTTGAAGATAGACTACAGTTAATAAAAATGGTTTTACTATCCAAGATTCTATATATAGCATTGGCAATAAAACTGCTACCAGAAAGGAATATACTCAAAGAAATAAACTCATGCCTAATAACATTTTTATCGGTTCCCAAAAGAAACAGAATAGCTTTAATAAATCATATCAGACCATGGAAACAGGGAGGATTAAACTTTCCTGATATAGAAACATATAAAAGCATCAATTTCTAAAACAATCTCAGATTGGTTAAGTTCAAATTACTTTTGCAAATTGGAAAGAATTACTAACTGTAATATCAATTAATGAATTTGTTTTACAAAAAAAATTTCAAATAGATAAAAACAACTGGCTATGGCACATATTATGTATTAGTATGCAACATAACTAAGCCCACTAAAACTCGTATGATTAATTATTACATTGACTCATTTAGGAAAATTGATGCAGCGGTAGCATTGTTGCCTCCCAGCAAGAGGTTCTCCTGCTCGATTCTCAGCTAGTGTGCGGGGAGTGCGTTCTGTGTGGAGTCTGCATGTCCTTTGTCCTTCCCGCGGGTCGAGTGGCGTCCGAAAGACATGCGTGAATGGGTGTGCCTTAATTGAAGATTGTGCATCGAGCTGGCAACTCAGCACCGTGAAAATCTACTGCTAATCATTAGCGGACCGGAGTTCCACTGTGGCAACCCCTAACCGGGAAAAGCTGAAAGACAACAACATTAATGCAAATATAGATTTAAAAATATGGTTTGATCTTTTAACACCATTCATGGTTATAAAGAGCTAGCCACATAAAATATACAGAGAAATAATTAATTCCTGGGAACAAAAAGGATCTGTTTGCTAGTTTCAATGTATCAAAGAACTAAAGTTCTGGATATGCAAACATTAGAAACAACATACAAAATCCACAACAAGATTGTCTAACTATGCAAAGCATTCTGACATATTAACAAGATTTATGTAGAATAATTCTTTGTTTAAAGAAATATCTAAACTTTCAAAATACCTATATGAAATCATATATAATGATTATGACATGGGAAATAGTATTTCAAAATTTTACAAGATATTGATGAATTATAAAACAGCACCCAAATTCTCATGTTGGAATTACATAACAAAAGGACACTCATTACAGCTAACTGAAGAAATTAAATCAAATATTTTATTATCAATAAAACATACATCTTTTACACAGATTCGGTGTAGCCATAGACAATTCCCTGAGCTACATGCTTGAACAAATATGCAGCGGCACTTTGCCGTAGTGCAATATGGCTGAAAAGCCTAGCCGCTGCAGCTGTAATCTATGTATGGGCAAAGGCAACTGTACCGGATGTGTAACACATTCCGTATTTACATTCAAAGAATGCATTTATTGAAGTATTTATTTATTATGTTGTCAGACTGACAACAAAATAAATAAATAAATAAGTAAATAAATGCATTCCTTGAATGTACATAAGGAATGTGTTACACATCAAGTTGCCTTGCATACATAGATAACACCTGCAGCGGCTAGGCTTTTCAGCCATATTGCAGTATGGCAAAGTGCCGCAGCATTCGGATGTAGCTCGCAGGGAATTGTCTTGCAGGCTACACGCCAGAATCCCTTTTACACAATACTGGAAAATGTTTTAATTGGAAATGCTTGCACAGAGCATTCTTAACTCCAGATAGAATTATTAAAATTAATTCTTCCACAAAGGGAATATGTCGGAAGTGTGAGCAAATATACAATGCAGATTGGAATCACATTTTTTCAACTGTGTTAAAATTAAGCCATTTTGGAATGGTTTTAAAAACTATTTACAAGCTTTATTTAATGACTCATTTAACTTATCTAAAGCTCTAATATTATTAAATGTGTACACAGGTCCTCATTTCAATGAGTCAAATTTGTATCTAGTTTAGACAATAATTGCACTCTCAAGGAAGTGTATAACAAGAAGTTGGAATACAAATACAATACCAATGTTGGAATGCTTCTACAGCCTACTGAAGACCACAACATTGTTGGAAATTAAAATGAAAGAATTAAGGATTCATCCTAAGCCATTTATTAACAATCCATGGAAAAAAGTCTTATCATTAATTGACGCTTTACAATAACTGAACAGATACACTCTGATAACTTGTTTGTTATACCTAGAAAGTAATTGTATATATTAAGCTCTGTTATAGTGTCAGGCTGATGTAAATAGTGTAAATAGTTATTTAAGATATTATATACAAATATTATGGAATTTATTCAACTGTATTTGGAAAATAAAAAAAAATGTTGAGAAAAAAAAAAAAAAAAGAACTAGAGACTTTATTTCCACCAGCATATGTATAAGACATGCTGGAGAGTCAAATTTATTACCCGCCATCTATTGCCACTCTGGAACAAACTTTCCCTTTAACTTAAATGAAACAACATGCTAACATCCTTCAGATTAAACCTGGATATTTGGATCTGTTCCCATACATTTACTCTGGGACAGACCTGCTTTTTTCTTCTTGAGAAGGGGGATTGCTTCCCTCAGTTGTCTTGTTTTCCTGTGATTATATGATTCATAGGAAAATGAAGCCAGGGCAAGTAGCAGGCACAGATGAGGTGACAGCAGATATGGTCAAGATTTTAGGTGAGATTGGGGAGAAATGGCTCCTGAAGGTACTCATAGCAGGATGAGGAAGGAAGGTATACACCATATGACTGGAGAATAAGCATACTAGTGGCATCATTCACAACTGTGGGCAGTATAGAGGTATCAAACTGCCATCTCATTTCATGAAAGTTATGGAAAGGGTGCTTCATAAATGAATACACATCATAATAGAAAGTAAGATGGGAAATGAATAGTTCCAATCACACCATGATGCAACACAACTGACTCAATGTTTGCAGTGAGACAGGTACTTGAAAGAAAGCTAAAAATTTGGAAAGAGTCCAACTGTGCATTCCTAGACTTGGAAAAGACATAAGACAGGATACCAAGAAAGATGATGTGGGCAGTTCTTTGGTGGTTTGAAGTCCCAGAAACATTGGCAGAACTAGTGCCCAAAGACTAAAGTACAAACAGTGTTCAGTCTAAAAGAAGGGCTTCCAGTGTGAGTGGGTGTGCATCAGGGTTCAGCTCTAAGCCCGCTGCTGTTCATAATTGTAATGGACTAGATTAGTAAACAAGTTGGAGGGGACAGATCAACAATGTTTCTGTATGCAGATAATGTGGCACTGCATGCAGACTCTGAGCAAGAACTTCAGCAAATGGTAGGGGAATGGAATGCAAAACTGAAGGCAAATGTTATGAAACTGTGTACAGATAAGACAGTCGTAATGGCAGCAAATGCGGGAAATCAGAAGAAGCTGAGAACTGAACTAGAAGGGAAGATTGTGGAACAGGTATCCATTCCCAATTAAAACCACAGAGCATTCTTAACTCCAGATAGAATTATTAAAATTAATTCTTCCACAAAGGGAATATGTCGGAAGTGTGAGCAAATATACAATACAGATTGGAATCACATTTTTTCAACTGTGTTAAAATTAAGCCATTTTGGAATGGTATTAAAAACTATTTACAAGCTTTATTTAATGACTCATTTAACTTATCTAAAGCTCTAATATTATTAAATGAGTATGAAGGTACTCATTTCAATGAGTCAAATATGTATCTAGTTTGGACAATACTTGCACTCTCAAGGAAGTGTATAACAAGAAGTTGGAATACGAATACAATACCAACGTTGGAATGCTTCTACAGCCCACTGAAGACCACAACATTGTTGGAAATTAAAATGAAAGAATTAAGGATTCATCCTAAGCCATTTATTAACAATCCATGGAAAAAAGTCTTATCATTAATAGCTCTTTACAATAACTGAACAGATACGCTCTGATAACTGGATTGTTATACCTAGAAAGTAATTGTATATATTAAGCTCTGTTATAGTGTCAGGCTGATGTAAATAGTGTAAATAGTTATTTAAGATATTATATACAAATATTATGGAATTTATTCAACTGTATTTGAAAAATAAAAAAAAAATGTTGAGAAAAAAAAAAAAAGAACTAGAGACTTTATTTCCACCAGCACATGTATAAGACATGCTGGAGAGTCAAATTTATTACCCGCCATCTATTGCCACTCTGGAACAAACTTTCCCTATAACTTAAATGAAACAAAATGCTAACATACTTCAGATTAAACCTGGATGTTTGGATCTGTTCCCATACATTTACTCTGGGACAGACCTGCTTTTTTCTTCTTGAAGGGGAGATTGCTTCCCTCAGTTGTCTTGTTTTCCTGTGATTATATGATTCATAGGAAAATGAAGCCAGGGCAAGCAGCAGGCACAGATGAGGTGACAGCAGATATGGTCAAGATTTTAGGTGAGATTGGGGAGAAATGGCTCCTGAAGGTACTCATAGCAGGATGGGGAAGGAAGGCATACACCATATGACTGGAGAATAAGCATACTAGTGGCATCATTCACAACTGTGGGCAGTATAGAGGTATCAAACTGCCATCTCATTTCATGAAAGTTATGGAAAGGGTGCTTCATAAATGAATACACATCATAATAGAAAGTAAGATGGGAAAGGAATAGTTCCAATCACATCATGATGCAACACAACTGACTCAATGTTTGCAGTGAGACAGGTACTTGAAAGAAAGCTAAAAATTTGGAAAGAGTCCGACTGTGCATTCCTAGACTTGGAAAAGGCATAAAACAAGATACCACGAAAGCTGATGTGGGCAGTTCTTTGGTGGTTTGAAGTCCCAGAAACATTGGCAGAACTAGTGCCCAAAGACTAAAGTACAAACAGTGTTCAGTCTAAAAGAAGGGCTTCCAGTGTGAGTGGGTGTGCATCAGGGTTCAGCTCTAAGCCCGCTGCTGTTCATAATAGTAATGGACTAGATTAGTAAACAAGTTGGAGGGGACAGATCAACAATGTTTCTGTATGCAGATAATATGGCACTGCATGCAGACTCTGAGCAAGAACTTCAGCAAATGGTAGGGGAATGGAATGCAAAACTGAAGGCAAATGTTATGAAACTGAGTACAGATAAGACAGTCGTAATGGCAGCAAATGTGGGAAATCAGAAGAAGCTGAGAACTGAGGTAGAAGGGAAGATTGTGGAACAGGTATCTGGGAGGGATAACTGAGGAGAAGGGAAGTCTGAATTAGGAGGATCAAAGCTAAAATTAGAGGGGCTTCAGCCAACTGGCACAGAGTGTCAGGGATAGTGTATGACAGAGGAATGCCAAAGAACCTTAAAAGTAAGGTGTACAAAACAGTGGTATGACCAGTACTACTGTATGGTACATAAACCTGGGCAGTAAAGGCAGAGCAGTTGAGGAAGCTAGAGGTGATGGAGATGAAGTCCATGAGATGGGTGGTAGGATGCACACTGTGGGACAGATGGAGGAATAAGGACATAAGAGCAGAAGTCAAAGTAGCTCCAATTGCAGAAATGGTGAAAGAGAATAGATTAAAGTGGTTTGGGCACATGTGCAGGAAAGCAGAAGACAGACTGGTGAAGAAGGTTTGGAACAGACAGTAAGAAGCCAAGAGGAAAAGAGGGCTTTCAGCAAAGAGGTGGCTGGATTGTCTGACAGAGGACCTGTAGCAGTCAAGTATGACTGACGAAGAAGATATGAGAGTGGCATTGAATAGCGAGAGATGGTGGTAAGTGGCACTACACTCTGACTCCATGTAGAAAAAGTGGTTGATGAGGATGATAATGATGATTCATAGGGTTATAGGTTCATAGGTGTTTACTAGGCTGACAACCACTATGGCACTTATAATCCCAGCTGTACAATTCAATATGATGCACAAATTTCATTCATATAAGGGGTGATTTACTAACTGCCACTGTCCATCAGAGACATAGATGTCAGAATTTCAGATTATCCATCCATTTTTCCCAGTTGCACTTAAATAGGGTTAGGGAGAAATGCTGCTTCACATGGGTGGGGAGCCTGTACAAGAGAATAGGAATTCTCGGAGAAACATCTGGCACTCCAACATCCTATTTATATCGCAAGCACAATGTAGGTCTTTTCATCTAGTAGTTCTGGTGCTTCATGTTTTACTGATGTGCCAAAGTTTCATCAAAACAGGTTCCAGGCAAGATTTGTACACCAGGTAAAGCTTACCTCTCAGAAGTCTGTATGACGCTGAGTAAAGAGATAGGGCTTTGAGGGGATCAGCATAGGACATTGTGTTTACCTCCTGTCTTCTTTTTGTAGAGAACCTTTGCAGATGTTACAGTTGCTGCATGTGTCTGGTCAGGTACATACCAAAGGGATCATTATATTCTATGATAGGCCTGATGAGGGCTGAGCACAGTGGTATAATGACTTCTCAGGATCTGGATACCATACACTTACTTATTAGTAAGCATTATAGAGGATTTTTCTTACTAATTTAGGTGCATACTGATCAAAGGCTAGGTTACTATCTGCATGAGTTCCCAGATGCCTGAATCAACTTTTATGAGTGTTTTATTAATAACATAGTTAACTGGCGTGGCTCACTTCCCACCATGATGCATTTCTTGGCATTGAGTTTTAAGCCATGACATTAGCACCAAGCTTATGTCTGTATTAGACATTCCTGAAGGGTGTTCTCATCTTGGGGGGGATTTAGTGACTGCTCTTAGTTTGCAATCATCAGTGACCTTCATCAGACAGGGACTTTGACATTTGCTTTGACCTCCAAGACGCAGATGACAAAGAAGAGCATGCCGAACAGAGAGCCTTAAGGAACTCAACTGGTGACTGTTCTCCTTGTGGAGGAAAGCTTACTGATCCTAACCTCTTGGATCCTGTCCATGAGGCAGCTAACTATCCAGCATGCTATAAAGGGATTTATGTCTAGTTCCATAAGTTTATTAACAATGCTAAGTGAGGTAATAAATCAAATGCTTTAGCCAGATCTAAGATGGCAATATGCGCCACTTTCCTCTCATCCATTGATTTAGTGATATTTTCAAATAAATTTACCAAGTTCTGTAAGCATGATCTTCTTTTGATAAAGACAAACTAGGATGAACCCAGTGTCACGAGGTCTCCTATGTCCTTGTTAATAATTTCCATGATAATTCATTCCATAGCTTTTCATATTAGACTAGTCAAACAAATGGGTTTGTATTTTCCAGAATATGTAGAAGGTCCTCTCTTATTAAATGGGCTGATCATCTCAGGCCTCCTTTCTTGTGGTACAAAGTATAATTTAAGACTACAGTTAAAATTCAATAGTGACTACAGAAGTCCTGATAAGTCATATTTTGGACTGTTTAGGAGGCACCCAGTATGTTATCGGAGCCAAGTGAGGCTGTGTCCTTGGCTTTAGTGAGTACAGCCAGGACGTGCTCCCTAGTTATAGTTGGAGGAGTTGTGTTGGGTTACGGAGTTGCTTTTAATTTTGCAGGAGACAGCTTTATAATCAGACCTTACCAGAAAATATGATACAATGGTGGGTGGGGGGCAGCTCTATCCTATATTTGTGTGAACAAGGTCCAATATGTTGGGGACTATAGTAGGCATTGTCACTATTTGGTCAAGGGTGTTTGCATTTACAAAGCCCAGGAATCTCTGTGCCTATAGATCTGAGACTGTATAGGATTCACAGTCTATGGTAATCAAAATTTCCCATGAGTAGGTTGTTAGGTTGGATAACAAGTGTCTCCAGTAGGTCCAAGTATGCATTGTGAACTTTTTGGGATATGAAGGGTGACCTTTAGCTGGCTAGGATATAGTTCAGGACTCTGTCTGTGTTGATTTGCATGAAGAGAAACTCAAGTACATCATCCTGTTTGACCACCCTAGAAGTATTCTTGTTAATGATGTATACAAAACACCTTCTCCTTTAGTCCCTGTCTGTGCGGCTACATGTCTTAAAGTGTGAAAGGCACTCAAACCTTGCACTGCAGAAGTACTCTTTGACACTTTAAAACATGTCTCGGTAACTGATCAGATCATACCTCTCAAGTGTACCTCATTACGAGGAATGTGCCTCATTTGGGGTCTTAAAAAGTTCATGTTCCTTGAATTTCCCTCAAAGTTCCACACTGAAAGACTCTGTCACACATTCAGTTAGGAATTTTTTTAAGTGAAATCCATTGTAAATAGAAATGAATCATATTAATTCATTAAAAGATCTTCTCTATAAGCAAAACCAGTATACTTTAACCATCCTATGACCTTCCTAGTTGAGGTTGTTAGTAAGCCATTAGTATGTGTTCCACATTTTGCCCATTTGTTCCACATTATGAGGACTAGTGTTCCTCGTTTTGGACATGGAAAGTTGAGAGATATGGATCAGATGACTATATTTTCGAATGTAAGTAGAACTTAGAGGGACTGTAGTTTTTTTATTTAGACTGCTAGAACTAAGAAGAAACACCTTGAAGTTTAGTTGGGTTGATCTTGCTATGTCAGCAAGTTTGTCAGTTTGGCATTTCCTAAAAAAAGGCACTATGGAGGTGGATAAAGTTTTAGCCAGTATTCAAAAGCCTACGGGGGCTGGTGCAGACCATCCTTGACAAAGCAGCATCGTCTGTTAACCATGTCCTCCCAAACTAACAAATATTGGATCTCCTTAGAATTACTTAGATTGACTTGCATGTCTTACAATGGAGTACCTTATAATGAGAGCTCTGGCAAGTGTGTCTGATTGCCTTAAGGGCTTAGTGTGTGGGGCTCCATTGAGTGTGTGTATACGTATGGTATTAGGTGTTGTTTTTTTTTAGTGGTTTTAGGCTAGCTTTGCCAACAAGCAGTCTAGGTGATCTTTGTTGCTTGCTGGAGGTAATTTCAAGACAGTCTTACAGAAGCAGAGTGGAGAAGTAGACCGATTTTATTTTTTACAAAAATAACAGGAAAGTGTACAAATAAAAGCAGGAAACAGTAGTGATCACGCAAAATAATTTAAGAAAGTACTTAGCTTTTTCCTGAATGGCGCTGGATACAAGTAAAAACTTCTGGAACACATGATAAGATGACAAGCTTTTCTGAGCTTTGTCAAAAAGAGCAGGAGAAAAGGAGTTTTACTCAAGTGCAATACTGGTTTCTTGGGAGGACACTAAGTATCATAGATCTGTAGAAAAAATGGGTTGGAAAAGAACTTAAATAACTTATACAGCAGACAATAGCAATGAAAGAGGGGAGGGAAGGACTTTCAAAATCAGATTACTATAAAGGGCGTAGGCCAGTGATATTGCCCTATGAAACCACAACAGGAAAAAGGTGGCAAGATTGGGAAAAATTCAAAGAAGAAGCAGGCTAGGTAGAGAGAGATATCAAATAAATCCAATATCCAATATCCTATTACTACCTACCTATTATTACTACCTCATTTTTAGTGATTATAATCTGTCTAAAAATGGTAGAGCAACTAAAACAGCAGTTAAGATGGAATGACTATGTCACATGCAGAGTTAGCAAATGCTGAGCTGTAACAGTGGTGTGCATATTTCCATAAAAATGTGTGTTTAGTTGTGAAACAAGTAGGCAAGTTACAGGTCAGCTTTGAGCAAACATATGTAGACCAGATCCCTAATATACCAGAATTCACAAAGCACTGCCTCAAAAAATCCATCAGCAACAAAGCAGGAAGTCATTAAAAACAAAGAAAACACGGTGGGTTCCGAGCCATCACAACACAGACAACAGTCACTGAGGACAAAGAATTTGTAACAGGAATCCTCATACATAACATTACATCCCAACAGTAAAAAAATATAGATCAGTAGAAGATGGCTACATATACCACCACCAGGATTATTAGACATGTATACATAAATGCCACAAAATTGGAAACGCCCATGGCATAACTATGCCAAACTATGAAGGTGAAGAACTATTAAAAGCAACAGAACACCAGCATGGACTAGATGTATGGACCACCACTGTAAAAGTGAAAATCATGAAGACAAGGGAATAATCACCACAATCCAGGGAAGTCGCTAGTCAAATACTTTAGGATTTCTCAGGCGCAGATTATAAAGATGTTATGCAGCATGTGCCTAGCACATCCTGCCTCAGTCTAATAATAAGCGGAGGTAGGCAGAAGGCACATGGTCAAGTGAGCTATGCTGCAGCCACACTGTTCAACATAATCCTTGAATGCCATCCTCTGAAAATATGCACATTCATAGTTCAAGTATATGTAAATACAAACTCAGTTACACACTGTCCTTCTCATAACTGCACTCCAGAATGCTTTTGACCTTAGTGACTCTAAAAATCATGTGTCAAAATGGCATCTTTCCAACAAAGCACGAAGTATGCCATCATGTGAACAGATTGCAAGGCCCTACGGGTACCACAGGTGATAACTGTATCACCCCCCCCCAAACAACTTGATACAAACAAGATTGGAAGATACTTCAATGTGCAGTCAATGTTCAAAGACTTACACTAGTCCTAGCATACCCATTGAGTGACTCTGAGAAAGGAAGCCATATGATATGTCTAAAAATCATTCCCACAGCAAACACAGGACACACAACATATGGTACTTCTAGTAACAGTCAGTGGCTTCATAATTCCCATCCAAACTCTCATCAGTTCAGTTTTCCATCCTCTGGAGGATGTTGCTGAAGTGTTTAGTAAATTACGCAAGAGTCCTATCAGACAGTGCCCTGTATGTGATATCCTACATGAACATACATTATATACAAGACACAGGGGTGGTGAAATGGTTGAAACTGACTTAATCACCAAAGTTTTGGACAGTCCATGCATGTACATAAAAGCAGGTATTTGTTTGTTTGTTTGTTTGTTGTCTTTTGTTTACCAGGAAAGTCCAGCTGGCACAAGTCCCATTTTCAGTGGAGGCCAGAGGAGTATAAAATGCATATTTACAATGCACATTGTGTGTCCTGTGTATCCATAAGAGTTTATTATTTTGGTAAAACTGCGCTAAACAGTAGTGGTGTTGTGATGAAACCATGCTGAGGGATGGACAGAGACTGCTATTTTGAATATGGAAAAGGAGTTGGGAATAGATGCATTTTTCTAATGTTTTGGACACTGGCAGTTGAATGTCTATGTTCTGGTAACTGGAGAGGTTGATGGATGTCCCCCCTTTATGTAGAAGCATGATATAGATTTTTTTCATAGGTTCATAGATTAGTACTAAGCTAACTGCTCTTACAAGCCATTTTAAGCCTAGCCAATTATCCCTTGTGAGACTTGAACCCCACACCTTGTGTTTGTAAGGCAAACACCTTAACCATTAGGCCACCCTCCCAACCCTAGATGGGAGGCATGTAACTATAAAATTGATCAGTTTATGAGTACAGATACAGAGCCCATTATAGTATCTGCAGCAATTCTAAAGTATTCTGGTGGCAGGTCATCAGTAGCTCGTGTGGACTTTTTTTTTTAGTTGTAGGGGGTGTTTTTTGACAGAAGATGTAGATACTGGTTGGAGGTAAAAATGATTTTAGTGGAGATTAGTACTACTTCATATAGTGACGTGATTTGTTTTTAATTAGGGAAAGGCCAGAGTGTATGAAAGGTGTGTTTATTTGGGTAGCTATAGGGACTGAGTCATTGGTGGTAGGTGGCGAAGAGTTGTACTTTAGCCTGGTTGTAATAGTTTTTTTTTTTTTGCATTACAGAAAAGCTTAGGGTTCTGTTAGTTGCTCTCTTGGAGCTTGGAAAAATATTTAGTTTTGTATGATCTGATTTTGTTGTTTAGAAATTTCCTAAGCTGTCTAAAATACTGCTGTTTTTTTGTGGTGTTTTGTCAGTAGACCATGATTTCCCAGCTTTATCACTGTTTAGCATGAGTTGCTTGGTTCTCTTGCAAGCCATGGGGTTGGACTGGATTTGATTTGTTTTGATCTGATGGGAGATAGTTCATTTAGTCTGTTATGGAATATGTTGCCAACATGAGTTATAGTGTCATTTAGGGGTATGTATTTTAGAATATCTCAGCTATATTTGCTGAAGTAGCTGTTGAACTTGTTATTATTAAAGGAAAATAGTGTATGAACATTATCGTACATTATGTATTTATCTGCATTATTACATTACCTTATGGCAGAAGTGGGTAGATGGTCACTGGTGCTGTCAGGCAAGAAGCCAGCACGTTCATTTTGTTTGAGGTGGTGGTGGTGAGGTTCCAGTCTAATGCAGAGTCCCTATTACTGCATTTGTCTATTTGAGTAGCAGTACTGATAATTTGGGTAAAACCAAAACGACTGATGGAGAGTGTATGAGTGTGAGAGTTGATAAGTAAGTAGTTTATGTTCATGTCACCTATAATGATAGTTTCCTTGCTGATATTATGAGAGATCCAATGCAGGATTTCTTCTAGTAATGGGATGTTGTTTCCATTAGGGGTATAGATGGCAGTGATGCGTACGTTCTTGCATTTGTTGATTTGCAGGAGAAAGATAATTATTTCAGCATTAGGAAGGTTGGGATGGTGTGGGGAAGAAAGTGATTTCAAGGTTGCTTTTGCACATCATATCAAAATCACCAGTTTTCTAACGCTGTGTGCCCTTCCTAATGGTGTTGTAGTCTGCAGGGAGAATGTCCTGGTCTTTAATATCTGGTTTTAGCCAAGTTTCTATGGCTGTTAGTATATCAGGGTGTGTGAGGCTATATGCGCATGTAACTGTGGTAATTTATTGTAGATGCTCCTAAGATTTAAGTTTGTCAAAAGTAGACTATTACCTTGGCTATGTGGAAGGGGAGTTCTAAGGGTATCTCAGGTGATAGTGTTTTAAGTGGGTAGAGAGGGTCCAGTATTAGGATGTATATCACCATCAAGAGCAAACTTAACTGAGAAGTGTGTGCAGTGAAACACATTTTTATATTTAGTTTTCATCTTTAAATTATCTGTGTTCACTGTTTAATCTTCTTCTGATGGAGTATAGGCTAGGTGCCAAAGCAGGGTGATAGGGGGATGATTTAGGATGATGATGCATTCTGGAGGTATAGATGGGTAACAATGGAGTGTGATAAGATTTGGCATGTGCAAAAATAGATAGTGGAAATAGACATAATAAGTGACGGGCAGTAGAATGTAGTTATAGTAGAGAAAATTGGATTTGAAGAATTTAATAAGGGGTACTCAGTAGAATAAATTAAGGTATTGCTATTTAAATAGATGTGGGAGGATAGAATAGTGTGAGGGGGGGGGTAGAGTGAGGAGGGAAGGACCAAAAGAAAGGGATATGATCTAACATAGCTATGCATAACAGGGAATAAGGTGACTGTTGGAGTGGATGGGCTCATGGAAGTATAAATGTAGTTGAAGTGGGGGTGGGTCAGAACTGGGGATAGGGTAGGAGATCAAAGTGATCCCGAGATAGGCAAGGGCAAATGGAGCAGGTTCCAGCCTTTTAGGGTCTCTGCATGGTGAAAACTGATCAATAAAGTTGGAACTGCTAGAGTTTGTGCACAAGTAACTATGGGCATTTATTAGTAGTATTAAAAGTAGTAGACTAAAAACAATAAGAGGTAAAATACATGAAATTAATACAGCAAGCAGTTATCAGTCAAACCTCAGAGCATGGACAAGGGAATGAATAAAGCAACTTAGAATTGCCTATACAGGTAAAGTGACAGATTCACAAAAGCAGTAGCTGGAAAGATCAAGTAAAAAATGAAGGCTGCCAACAAGAGTCAGATATAACACATTAATTAGAAAGGGGAAGAGATAATATAAGGGGCAATTGATGCTATTTTGTATCCTAGTTTTGAAAAACAGCCAAAAAAATCAGATGACTAAGTACTGACCAAGCAGAGAAGAGACATTAAACCTGCTACCATTTTAAACAGATCATGATTAATATAACATAAGGAACAAGTAATTTCCCCTTACACTGAGTAAAAAAGCAAGTCTGTAAGCTTTTGAGGGCTGTGGGAGCTAGAAGTATATCATATCTAGTAGCAAGTCTCCCTTGACAGACCACAGACTGCAATCACTGAACTGATGTCAACACTTTAACTGGAAAAGAACAACACACATGTATGTAGAAATGCTTCCCTTACAGGCATCACTCTGATGTTGAAATACTGTGTTACAGCATCAGAAGAGCAATGACTGAGACCATCGTGCAGTAAAAGAATCCTAGTATTGTAACTATGGATTTTCTCCATTCAGTTACACATAATTATAAGTTATAAACTGATCATGGCTACATATTCCTTTCTTGTAACCCCCCCCCCCCCGATTATGTATAAATAAAGCATTCACCTTCTTTATCCCATTCTTTGCATGCATATGGTTTGTTGTATTCCTTACAGTGTATAGATATTCTCTCCATGCAGTTGTCACATTGCAAAGCACTGCTTCTGTTTCCATTTATATTAGTGCTGTATGATGTTCCAGTATCATGAACAACCACACTTACATCTTTTGAGATGTTACTTGTGTACTGTAGTGGTGATCTTACATGTCAATTGATTAGCTTATCACGTATCTGAGGAGGGCTGCTTTGATGTGAGTAGGGCTATAGTAATGAGCTGACATAATTCCAGTCTGCCATTTGTACCCATAGTACATTGCTTGCAGGACATCATGTCACCTGGTCTTCTTCAGTATTTCATGCCACAACAGTAAATGGAATCTTTTCTTGTTCACTAGATCCCATTCTACACACCTCTCTGTTGCTTACCATTGGCATTCATAAAGTATGAACTCTCCATAAGTCCTCTCAAGCCAGTAGCCCTGGTTAAGTGTGTTATTGCTTTCCAGAAATTTTGCATATGAATAAATTAATTTAAAAACTCCTATGTATTTGTAAGACACATTTAGATAAACTTCCAAGGAATTTCTAATAAAAAATGTTTAGTGAGAATGGGAATTATAAATAAAATTACTACAAGAGACAAATTGATGTTAATTACTCGTGCTTTATTTTACATTATTTTTGTTAAAGTTTGCTTTAAACACTTATAAACTTTGAATATAAAATTATGCTCACTCAGAATTACACATACGATAATTTAGTGAAAAGTGCATTGTCCCAAAATTAAGCAATGGAGCATTCAGTACAGTATGATGTGCTCCCAGTAATGCATACATCATTAGCCAGGAAGAAGTGTATTCACCAAATGTTAATAAAATGCATATAAAATTACACACACTAGCAGTCTACTCATTCTCATCTTGGTCTAGGAGTTACATAGTATGTTTGCCTATAAGTATGTTGTAGTCAGTGGAGCACTATGATTACACTCCAACATCAGAAAAATGACCATCCTGTTACCAACTATTGTAGCATGAGGCCCAAGCGTAACATCATTTGTTATACATCCCTAAGTGCTGTTACAGATGAGTATCAGGTAATGGACATTTCTTCACTTTAAATGGTCCCTGAATATCTTTATGCATACATCTGTAGAAATTTCCAGATGTCAATCAGTAAGTAACTTATTTAAATTAGGGCAGGATTTAAAAACTGTACCTGACTTTTTAATGAAGTTGTATTTATCTGGTGTCTATTCAAATATTTTTGAAATATTTCAAAGCCGGTTTAAAACACTTTGGCTTTTTTCTTTTTCTGTAGCTAGTAGTACATGGAGTAGATAGATCTCCATGCACTACACTGAGTTATGATCAGGCCTCACTGATCATAACCTGTTATTATGTGTTTTTGACATGGATGACAAGTTCACTTATTGACCTTTGCTCTGGAGGTGAATTTCCTGGCATCCATGCCTCAATAATGACGTGGTTATGATCAGAGACCCAGTCAGTCATAACCCTCTATATTAGCTATCTATAAGTTATTTCAGTAAAGACTAGAACAGTGTCTTTTTCATTTTATAAAGCCAGTTTCAGCTAAATAAGCTATTTCTGCATAGATGCAAAAACATCTGTACCATAAGAATAGATAATATCTTTGTGGTTTGCAAGTTGTAACCATTCGACAATTCATTTGTATTTTGAGCATACTGAGAAAAATTGATCAATATTTTGCTTGTTTCCTTATCTTTGTAAGATATTAGATACAAGGAGTGCTATTATGCTTGCTTTAATGTTCTTCAGAAATGCATGTGATACTGTAGAAGTAAAGCAGTAATAGCTCTGGACAGCTACAAAGCTGCAAAATGCCATAAAAAGACACGCCAGATAGGTTTTGTTAAACAAAAAAATAAAAATAATTAACTTCTTATTGATGTGTTCGTTGCATGTGAGCAGTTGTCAGTACTGCCTGTAATTCTTTAGGTCTTCTGTCAGCATGCTACCTTATATTACGTGACCTAATGAAATAGCAAGAAGTCCAGAACCTGGTAAACATTTCCAGCTTCAATTCAATTTTTTCTGTAATACCTTAGGAATGAGGTGTCACTCTTGAAACATTGTCTCTGAATGTACTTTTGTGAACCAAGCAAAGGGTTTTACCTTAATTAGGCCTATTCTTGTTTCTTGTTTTACGTAAGAAGAGTTCTGTCATTTTTTTGATCGCAAACAGATAATAAAACATCTTTCTTCTGAGCTGAGATCTAGCCTGCTATTTGTTGTATTGTAGTTTTTCTTGCTAGCAGCTGCTCTTATATCACAAAATGATAATGCAAATAAAGAAAGTAAACCTGCATGAACAGAGAGAGAGGAATGAATGAATATTCTTCCACTAGAACAAATAAATGCTTGCTATTTCATCTACACAGCAGGGTATCTATGCATTTCCTGAATCTCTCAGTTATCTTGTCAAATTTCAGGACTTGCAGCTTATTGCAAATTAATTTAACTGTCAAATATAAGGACAAATGTTCTGCATCTTATAGTTGAGTGATTTAAGTAGAATCTGTAATTGTAGTGTTACTTCATCATAATCAATACTTACCTTCCAAATCTATCTCTTTTTTGTGACTTAAGCAATCTTTTTTTTGTGATTTGTTTCATTTTGTGTGGCCAGAAAACAGTGATTACATCCATTCGATATTTCATCACAGTGAATCTTAAGTCTGAACCTGAGAAACATCAGCAAAATCTACCCAAAAAAGAATCATTGCTGACACACGCACACACACACATGCACATGCATGCACGCACACGCGTCACACGCACAAACACACAAAATGGTGATTAGGGAGCTCAGTTGTGTCTAACTGGACTGGGCGAACGGGTTCCCCACCCAGTGTGTCCTCAACAAGCAGTATAGAAGTTACTTCAGCATCAGTATCTGTAAGTAACCTAAAATCTAATGGTCTCCTCTCAAGAAGAAGACAAAGTTCACCTGTGGCAGTGAGTTTATGGGATCACAATGAGATTTAAAAAAAACTCTTGTTGAAAATACATTTTAAACTTGACTGTCAATATATATATATATATATATATATATATATATATATATATATATATATATATATATATATATACTATCTTAGAGGTGTGAGGTGAGGCAGGTTGGAAAGATCTTTTTAAAAATTGTTTTGGTAAGAATGCATAAATGTAGTCTTCTCTTCTGCCATAGATGTCCATACACACGTGTGTTGTGTTTGTGTGTATGTCTGTATAACTTTCATCACAAGTGTCTTAAGATATAACTCAAGAAAAAGAGTTCTGTAATAGGACTTGATGCAGTTTTCTTGCATTTTTCTGGATGTGATGCCTTGTAGGGAGTTTTTCCTTCTGCTTCTGAGTTGATAGTTAATATATATTTGTCAGTTTTAGGTAAGTTTTTGGTATCATTTCCTATGCTTTATTTATAAAGCTATATAGAATCATAAAATGTACAAGTCATTTGGACAATATGGCTATCCATAGATTGACGCTACTAAACCTTAGACATTACTGCCTTTTCCAAGGAATGATAAGCCAGGCAGACCATGGTGAATTTATAAATACCTATCCAATTGTCTAATTCCTTCTTAAAGAAGATGGTGTGTCCCTTTGCTTGATCTGGAGAGGTAATTTGTTCCAAACAAGGGGTATTTACTGTTTATGACCCTGTCTCTCCACTGTGATTTGTTTATTTGCTAAAACAGGCTCAGATCTCAGGTTCTACTGTTTGCACTGTTTGATTTGTGGAGGAATAAATGGTCTTGGACAGTCTAATACATAATCACCCTGAAGTCAAGATACACATACCCTGCAAGGAGTCTGCAGGATACTGAATGCAGTGACATGCATGGCATTCAACCTGTCTGGATTACTTCAGTCCTTTAGTTACATGATCTCTTTGTTAGGAACCCTTGAGGTTTCTCTAACTGTTTAATATGTTTAGTAAGGTGTTCTATGATAGGCCCAATCCATACACAATATAAAGAAGTCAGAACTTTATTGGACCGAGAGGAAATGCCCTTTGAGATTAGCTGTGTGGTTAGAAAGATTTGCCGACAACTGCATTATCTACCCATCCTCTCAAGGCTCTCACATCATCTTCTTTTTGACGTAGAGTTTTCTATACTATCAGCTGGGTGGAGGGTTTGTTTGCCAAATGCAACAATATTGCATTTTTTACATTTAGTTTTAGTCCATTGTTAGAACAACAGCAATTAAAACGTGTAAGTTACCCAGTTAACAACTTATGACAAATTTGATTAACCAGAGTTCTGATTTATGTTTGGAAATTAAAGAAGTATATATAAAGTCATAAAGGACCTAACAATGAACCCTGTGGTACCCCACAGGTTACTTTCATGCTCTATAGAGAGACACCTGCCACCCTTACAATGTGGTTTCTATCACTCAGCCAATTAGCTATTCATCTAACTTCATAAGGATCAATTTGGAGGTCATTATATAGTTGATAATATTGCCATGTGATATAGTATAAAATGATTTGGTGAAGCTGAGATATGCTGAATGGACAGTATAACCATCGTCCATGGCTTCAGTTAACATCTCAATGAAATTTACCAGATTCATTAAACAGGATCTACATTCAACAAAGCCAAACTCATGGGATCAAGTATTATATGATTTTTTTTTATATTACACTTTTTCAGATCTGTTATGACCTATTCCATGGACTTGCAGATGAGGGTCATAGGTTCATAGGTTCATGGATGGGTACTAGGCTACTGGCCCAAGGGCCTACATAAGCCTAGCCAACAAGGTTCCCTGGCTTATGCCACCCAAGAAAGTTAATTTCCTGTGGCCCTGTCAAGGAGAGCCACAGAAGTGATCTTCGGGGTGTATTTACTATTTCCCATCCACTCATCAAGATTTTTCTTGAAGAGTGCTAATGAAGAACATTGCTTGACATAGATGGGTAGCTTGTTCCAGAGAATGGGAAGTCTCTGGGACAGGAATCTATCCCTCCAGCATATCCTGTTTATTGTGGTGACAAGGTTTATGTCCCTAGAGCAAGTAGCTCAGAGGGATTGGAATTTCTTTAGGTGTAGCATGTCCAACAGCTCTGGGTTTGACATAGCTTTATATGTTAGGCAGAGATCACCTCTGAGTAGGCTATATGCTATGGAAAGCTGGAGTTTTTTGAGATGGTGAGTGTAGGGTATCTGTTTGAGGCCAGTAAACATCTTTGTGAGGTACTTCTGTGGCCTTTTCAGCTGCTGCAGATGTCTTGTGAGGTACATTCCAAAAGGGGCATTGTACTCTATAATGGGTCTAATGATTGTCGAGTAGAGGGGAGCAATGACCTCTTTTTTCCTGGATGAGAACCCTTTTGTGATGAGGTGTGCCACATAGAAGGATTCCCTGACTACTGTGGAGATGTGATTATCAAAGGAGAGACTACTGTCCACCTGGGTCCCAAGGTCTCTTATCACACATTCAGCATTAAGTATACAGCTGCCTATGTGGTAGTTCATGGGTGCAGAGTTTTTACCAAAGGGGATGACAATGCACTTTTTGGCAATGAGCTTGAGGCCATGGCAATGACACCAGGCATCTGTCTCAGTGAGGCCCTTTTATAGGATGTCCACATAACTTGGGGAATAGACTATGGCTCCTAGTTTGAAGTCATCTGTGAACTTTGTTAGCCAAAGGCTTTCTGTGTTAGCCTGTACTTCAGAGAAGTAGATACCAAACAGGAGAGGTCCCAGGACTGCTACTCCACTTGTCACTGGTTTGAGTTCAGATTTGGACTCTGCAACTTTTACAGTGTGGGTTCTGTCAGTGAGTCATTTGGCAACCTATCTTGTGATGTAGGGATTTATACCTAGTTTAGTGAGTTTAGCTATAATTCAAGAATGGGGATGGTGTCAAAAGCCTTGGCGAGATCAAGCTCCTCTACGGCTTTGGTGACTGCCTCAAAGAAGTCAATCAGGTTCAGGTGGCAGGATCTGCCTTTCACAAACCTCAGCTGGGTGGGGTCCAGTGTTTGGAGGTTACCAATGTCTTTGTTTATGAGTTCCATGATGATACATTCCATGACCTAACAGACCAGACTCATCAGGCTAATAGGGTGATAGTTCCTTGGATCAGAGGTGGCTTCCCCTTTGTGGTGTGGGATAACTGTTGCTGTGCACCATATAATTGGGCACAAAGCCTGATGTGAGGCTATGATTGAACACGGTGCTTAGGTGGGGAGCCAGTTCGTTCTGAAGTTCATGTAAAACACAGCCTGAGATGTTGTCCCGTCCCATGGATGCTGTGTTTTTGGCTTTAGAGAATGCAGTTTTTACCTGCATAGTTGTGATTAGAAGGACTCTGCATTCTTCCTGTATAGATATGGGCTCTTTAGGGTGTAAAAGGGGGGGTAAAGTTAGCACTGAACCTATCTGCCAAGATGTTGGCAATATCAGTTGGCTCTGTAATTTTTGTGCCATTGTGCTGTAACTCAGAGCTGATCTGGTTGTTGCCATTGAGATTCTTGACATAGCTATAGAATACTTTGTGGTTGTCCCTAGAATCAGTGGCGATTTTTTTTTTTCTAGCTAGCTTTGGAGGATCTTATAAGGGATCTCACCTTCTTAGTGAGACTGACCAAGGAGCTCCTCCACTCATGGGATTTTACTTTCTTTAGCAACAGTTTCTTCCTTCTGTTGTAGAGTTTGTTTATGGCAGGAGACCACCAGATTGGCTTCCTTTTTTTGGAGGATAGCATCTTGGTTCTGTTTGGGATAGCACAATCCATGCAGTCGTGTAAGTGCATATAGAGTGCATTTGTGTAGGATTCAGCAGTTGTAACTGTATTGTCCATCTGCATGGGTGTCATGAAGTTCGCCACTTCTGTCTTAGGAAGCATGAAGTTGGCTTTGGAGAAAATTTTTACCATGGTTTTCTTAATGGGGGGGGGGGGGGCTGAAAGTGGATGTCTAGGGTGATTAGCTTATGGCCGGATCTGACCAACAAGGAGTTGACTTCAGGTGTGGAACACTGGTCACTCATGTTGTTAATGACTAGGTCTAGGATATTGTTGCCCCTGGTCGAGGTGTGAATAAGTTGATTCAGGTCATTGGAATTTATAAATTCCAGAAAACGTTGAACAAAGGAGTTGGTACATGAGTAGTTTTCTCAGTTAATGGTGGGGTAGTTGAAATCTCCCATTACTAGGGTGTTTGGTTGAACCCTAATATTTTCCAGTATAACAAGAAAACAGGAGTTGGCATCCTGGGGCATGGTGGGGGATCTGTAGCAAGCTAGAATTTAGATTGCAGTTTTGCCCAGGGTTAGTTGTACTTGGATAACCTTGGATGCTTTATGCTGAGCAACTAGCCTGGAGGTGTGGATATCCTTAATGAATATGGACACACCTCCACCTTTGGTGTTCTGGTCCAGGTTAGATGGCCAAAAAGTGTGGTATAAGTTATAGCCCGGTAATGCAGGGGTGCTCTCTGGAGCCTTGAACCAGGTCTCAGTCACTGCACAGCTATAGGTGTTCTCCATTTTAAGGAGTCCATTTTGAGATTTAGCCTTCTAGCACTGAATAGCATTACCCTCGGTTTTTTCTTGCCTGTTCCTGTTAGGGTGGTGAATTGTTCATTTGAACCTTGCCTAAAAAAGTCACTATAGGAGTGGCAAGAGCCTTAGCCAGTATCCAGAATCCCAGGGGTGACACGTGCAGGTCATCTCTGGCAAAGCATCATGGTCTGTCGACCATGTCATCCCAGGCAGTGTGATACTGGATTCCCTTAGAATGACACCAGAAGCTCAGCTAATTGTTGAAGCCAATCATTTTGTCCTTGTACTGCAGTATCATTCTGGGTGATGGCAAGATGCTACTCAGAGCTAGGGTCATTCCTGCCTGAGCTACAAGATCAGAGAGCTCTTCCATGTCTCTTTTCATGTAGTCCAGGGAGGTACATCTCAGGTCATTCACACCAACATGGACAATGACAGAGTCATATTTGTACTTGTTGTGGAGTGACCTGAGTGTGTGGGTTATGTGGCAGATCCTGGCACCCAACAGGCAGCTGACAGTAACCTTCTCCTTGTTTAGCCTGGTGAGTGGAGCATCAGTGTGCTTGACTATAGAGTCACCTATGACTAGTGTGTTGGGTACATTGGTTTGTCTTATGGGCTGTGGTTGAGTGGCACACTGAGTCTGTTGGCTATGTGTCATGTGAGTTGTGTTGGGGGTAGAGGTTGCTTGCGTTTCTGCTTTGGAGGTCTCTGTTGCTTGAGCATATTATTATTGAGAGCCTCCATGAATGTTTTTGTGTTTCTATGTGTGGATTTTGGTGGTGCAGGTTAAGTGGGACTATGTGATGAGTGTGGTGTGATGCAAATGTTTACCTTCTCCTCGTGACTGTCAAGTTCAGTCTTGGTTGGATAGAGCTTTACCTCCACTTTGGCTAGATAAGTGCATCTCTCACAGTTTGTACTGTTGGGTGGTAGGAGGAGACAGTTGTCTGTGTACATGAGGCAATTGCTACATTGCCTCAAGATGCCCAGATTAATCAGATAGACAGGAGAGAACACTGGGAGCCAATCCATGGACATGCCTGAATAAAAAACTATTTTCCTCTAGACAAGTGAGGAAAGTGAGCCCAAGAGCTGTTTTTCTCTAAGCAAGTGAAGAAAGTAAGTACAAAACTGTTTTCCTCTAGGTAATGAGGAAGGCTGAGTGCTGTAGAAATTTGTAGTTTACGTAGTGCTTACAACAAGTTCTGAACAAGTGCTGAGCATGACTAAGCAAATTCAAGTGCTAAAACTAAGAATTTGTATCTGAACTAGACTAGTTACAGGAAAAAAACAAGTGCAAATGTGGGCTTTTTAATCAGAAAGTTGAGAGAGATGGTAAAACTGCCCAAACGGCCAATAACTACAGTTTCTGGGCCAGAAACCACTCCTTATGTGGTAGATAGGTTACCCATTGCTTACCACTCCCACTGATAAGCTAGCAGGCTTCCCTCCAACACAGAAAGGCTTGGGGGACTCAGGAGCTTACAAACAGTCCTGGATACAGCAAATCTGTATCTGGACTAGACTAGTTACAGGAAGGGGGGGGGCCAAGTGTAAATGCGGGCTTTTAAATCAGGAAGTTGAGAAATCGAAAAACTGCCCAAATGGCCAATAACTACAATTTCTGGGCCAGAAACCACTCCTTATGTGGTAGAAAGTTACTTAGTGCTTACCACTCCCACTGATAAGCTAGCAGGCTTCCCTCCAACACAGACAAGCTTGAGGGGCTCAGAAGCTTACAAACAGTCTTGGATATAGCAAATCTGTATCTGGATTAGACTAGTTACAGGAAAGGCAGCAAACAAGCATACATTTTTTTGTTACAGTTCAGCAGAACACAGAGAGATTCTAGCAAAGTTTTTTTTTCTTTTTTTGTAAAGGAAAGGGAGAGAGGAGAAGCAGAAGATAATTCAAGGTTAGGAATCTAAGTGGGGTGGCCTTCTCAAATGTTCTCTCTGTATTAGGTAGAATAAGCTAATGACACTAGAATGGGAAGAGTGTACTTCAGATCAAATTTACAGTAGGGGCAGGCGACTGCAAAGACACCAAGTATAACAGGAAGACACCAACAGTGAGGGAGGGTGGAGAACAATACTACAGCTACTGGCCTACACTCTTTTAGACAGTAATTACTACAGAAATGTTTATCACAGCAGAATAACAGCAGTGAGCCACAAAATGAACATTTTTAAACAGATAAAGGAGCAAGGAGACTCTACAAAATGCTAGTTATATGATAAACTCCTTGGCAGGAAATCAGAAGAAACAAACAGGTACTTAACAAGTAGAGAACATTTCCCATTAATACCTTTCACACAGTGAAACTAGCTGATCAAGCTGAAGGGTCAGTAACTCCTGGGGTACAAAGTTAGACCACCCTTATGAAGATGCATCACAAACTGCTGTGCGCTAATTCTTAGGGTCAAAGCCTGTGGTTAAGGTCAAGTTGAATAGTTTTAGTAGTAGGTCTACCAGTGCATGTTTAGTGCTGTTCGGCAGGCTACCTGGTATATTATCAGGTCCCATTAAGGATGTCATTTTTTACCATGTCAACATTTTGGTGGGCACAGTTATATTTAAACATAGAGATTCATCACAGAAATGTAGGACATTTTTATATTTGGTGTCTTTCAATTTTGTGATATTTGCCTTAGCTGGTTTAGCGATTTTGAAAGAGAAGTTTAACAATGTCTTGTATGAGTTGACTGGGAAAGAGTATACCTGCAGGATAGTACATATAGCTGACATATTTACAGAGCATTTTGACCTCTACTGATCTCTATGACAATTTGATGGAATTATTGTATGTGAAATCAAGGAATTTTTTTGAATAGCCTACATATGAAGTAAACATTTTCCCATTGTTTCTTGTTGTGTAGTTAAAGTCTCCTAGGATTATGGAGTTTTTGTATATATGAAGTTAAGCCAGTGTTTTTAGGAATTGTGCATGTTTTGTTGCCATCAAACAGGATCTATAGCATTCTAGAATTTGATAGATGGTTTTATTTAGTCTTAGCTGAAGCTCATTATGTTTGTGGGTCTCTGGGAATACATCCTGAGGTAATGTAGTCTTTAACAATAATGGATACTAAACCACAGTTCATCTGGATCTAAATGCATGGTAGGCTCAAAGTCCTGGTATAGAGAGGATGCTTTATGTACTCTTGAACCAGGTTTCAGTAATGGGAGACACATGGGTGTGCTTCAAATATGGGAGGGCTTTAAGGTCAAGTAGTTATATTATTTAGACTTCAAGAATGGATCAGTACCACATTGATATTGGTTGGTGCTGTGTTTGTTATGTTTCTTCAGATTGCAAGAGATATTAGGTTGACTCTGACTAAGATGGCACTATGGGAGCAGCAAAGGTTTTAGTAAGTATGCAGAAGCCTTTGAATGACAGGTGCAGACCATTCTTGGCAAAAACATAGGGATGTGTAACAGTTCATTCCATGCTGACATGTAGTGGATTCCCTTCAAATGACACCAGCTATGGAGTTATTTGTTAAAATCAGTCATGTTTTCCTTGTACCTTATGTAGCATCATTCTTGGTGAAAGTAGGATTCTGCTCAATAACAGAGTTTTTCCTGCTCTTGTGACTTACATAGAGAGTTCAGAAATGTCCATTTGCATTTTCTCATATGACTTTGCATGCCAGGTCATTTACAGCCATGTGAACTACTTTCATGTTGTAGATGCATTTGTTCATCTTAAGGGTCTTGAGGATCTCTTAAACTTGAATATAGAATGATAATCAATTATCACACATTACATCCTAGAGGAATGAATTTGGATAGAAACATGACTTTGTAAAAATTAGGAGTAGTATAAATGGATACGTTTTGAAAGTTCATAGTATTTTTTATGTATATAAATGACTTTTTGTATATATGAAATAATTTTTTATATTCTATATTCTCTTTGTATATCATTTAATTGGTGTATAATGTTTTTGAAATCAAAATATTTCCCTTTTTCGTTAGTTGCATATATATTCATGCACTGTGTGATTGCACTTTAAGAGAATCAGCAAGTAATGATTATTAATTATTTAATTATTTAATTAATTGATTAATTGTCTTGATAAGTGATTGTATATTTGGTATATAAGGAGGTGTTTTTTTGGTAACAAATTGTTCCATTGAAGGCGAATGGCCGAAGTACCAGAACATGCACTAAAAGGTTAACATCATCTCTGGCAGTATTTTTTCATGGTTATGGTGTTGATGGTGTTTCTTATGAAGTGAGTTTCTTTGGTGTTCAGAAGGTGTTTCTTGTGGATTTTGACAACCATTAGTTTGGATAATGCTGATATACCTAGCATCAGTGATGGATTATTGTTTGCTGATTTTGTGAAGGAAAGAGAGCAGAAGATGGCCAGTGCAGATTTTTGGTCTGTTTCTGAGGATAAGACTGCTGTGGAATAATTTACATTGCTGGAACGCCTCATGTCCCAAAACGTAACTGTGTTTTACAATTTAAAACTGCTGGAAAAATCTGTCTCTTTGGGCATCACGCCTAAGGGACTTCGTATTGATCGTTTACCTGCTGGGGGTTTCGCTGAGGATGAAAGTGATTTATTGTGTGAATGGAGGCAAGTCGCTTTGGAATGTACTTTTAACTGGCTCCAAGTTCTTATTAAATGGAACACAAGAGATATTGAGAAGTTGTGAGGGGAAATTACTGAACTACAGAATGGTTTAATGGCAACAACTCCAAACAATGTGTTCCAGAGCACATTTAAGGACATTAACATGAAAGTTAGTAAAGTAGAACAGAATGTGCTTGAACGTAAGAAATGGAAACTGAGTCGGGATGTGAAAGATTTTGAGAACAACACTGTATATGCTTGGCAGCGTAAAGGACATCGTTACTGATCCAAATCCAAAGTGCACATGTCCAAAAATGCAAATGGGTCTTCATGTTTATCAGTTGAAACCAGCGGTAGTAGAAAACGCATCATTTTTGAAGAGATTGGTATTGAAAATTCACTGGAAAGAGCAGAGATATCTTCAAAAAACATTCAGGGCTCCAATGTAGTACCCTCACAGGTACAAACTCGATCCAGGAAAACTCGAGGGAAATACAACAACAATTTGCAGAAGTAAGGACAGTAAGAACAGTTTTGAATTCTTCCTTAACAAACTCTCTGAATGTGCATATAAATGAGAACATGATAACTGACAATACGTTGCCAAACTTGACTGGGTTATCTTGTAATTTGTTGAATGAAAATGAAACATTGAATTCCCCTTGTACTACTGATGTTAGTTTAAATGTGGTTAATTTATCCAGTGTACATTTAACTAATGACATGCACAATGTATTACTGAAAGGGGCTAAGTTTGTACCCATAAGGAATCTCGCATTAGCGGATATCAATACAGATATTAAGAGGTTTGTTCGCAAATTAAATCTGGAAGCGTTTTTTCCTGAATGGGAGAAAGAACGTGTTCATGATGTATTTAATTTATCTGAGGATGATGATTTATTAAATTTAAGTGTATATGATTTTGATTCTGATACTCAGCTTTTAGAGGATAGCTGTGAACATGATAAATCTTGCTGTGGGGTATTCTGTATGGGATATTGGCCTATGCCTGTGCCTAACTTTCCTTCCAATAGTACTTTTATACCTCCCAAGTGTTCTAATGATATTAATGTGTTTGAGAACACACTGTGTGCCAGAACTGAATATGAGTTTTGTAAGTTCTGTAAAATGCACATGGATTACAATCTTAGTAAAAATTAATGGCTAGCGTTAAAAGATTTAAGGACACTTTTAGACAAAATAGTTGTTAAATAAGCAGACAGTGGGGGGGGTAATTGGTTGTCATGAATATTGAACATTATGAGAACATGGTACAGGATTTACTATTGGAGGAAAACGTTTATAAAAAAAAAATTATCTGGAAACCCGGTGCAACAGTTCAGCGAGAAACTTTGCAAATTATTGGAAAGAGGGGAATGGCTGAGTTTTTTTAAACCAAATGAGGTTAAGAAGTTGATTGAAATTGAACCCAAGCACCCTTATCTATATACCATACCTAAAATTCACAAAAATGTAAGGAATCCTCCCGGGAGACCAATAATTTCAGGCATAGGTTCATATATAGAAAGAGTCAACAAATTTTTGGATTTCCATCTTAAAGAATATTTGGTCTGAATTGTGTCCCATATTAAGAACACTAGTGAAGTCTGTAAGCATTTATATAATATGGAGTGGCATAAAGAATACTTTTGCGCCACTGTTGATGTGTCAGCTTTGTACACAAATATAGATAAAACATGGGGTTTGGAAGCCATGGTAAAAGTGATGGGAGAAGGCCCCCGTGCCTCCTTTTTGTTATCTCTTTTGGAATTTAGTTTAACACATAACTATTTTGCATGGTAAAAAGATTTTTATTTACAATCAAGAGGTACAGCAATGGGGGCAGCATTTGCCCCCTCCTATGCCATTATATACATGGATGAATTTGAAAAACAATTCATGTTTCGTAATTCTTTCTTTATCAACAATGTTGTGTACTACAAACGTTACATAGATGACCTCATTTGTATATGTAGGGGTAGTCAGTTTCAATTTAAAAAGTTTATGGATGATCTTAATGGAAATACACATGGATTGGAATTTGTTTGGGAATGCAAGGATAACAACAGCTTTTCTAGATGTTGAGTTTTACATAAACGGACAGGGCAAAGTACAACATAGACCATATAGAAAATCCACTTTGGTGAACAATTTCTTACATGCTGATAGTATGCATCCCCCTCATCTACTTAAAGCACTGCCATATAGGGAATGTAGGCAGATTTTTTATAACACATCTGAAAAGTAGCTTAGAGAAGGCTTTATGGTTGAAGTGTGTGAAAGGTTGTCTTTGAGGGGTTATTCTGATATGATCCTTTCTAAAGTCCAGCAGAAGGTTTGTAAGCAAGGATATGGGGCAAGTAGCTATCGTGGAGAAGTAGATCAGTCTCAACAAGAAGAGCAAAAATTATTTTTTGTAACTAAATTCTCTGATTTTTCTGTAATTATGGAGGAAATAGTGAGGCAATTTTGGGATATAGTGACTGAGGATGTTATGGTGGGAAATCTTTTTCCCAAACACCTCACATTCTCATATGGCTGGCATAATAATTTAAAAGAACTACTTAATAGGAAAATACATAAGACTGCGGATGATAAGTCAGTTGGAATGTATAGATGCGGAAATTGCTCGGTGTGTAATAAAGTTAAAAATTTACATGGTATTAAAATTAATGGAACATTATACTTTGCCATGGAAAAGTGTGATTGCAATTCATGTGGGGTAATCTACATTATTAGATGTAACTGCACAAATGCACAACGGTATATAGGACAGACCACCAGGAAGGTGAAGGTTCACATTTTAGAGCACCTTGGGGATATCAGAAGGAAGAAAGCCCTGTAGCTAACCACTTTATATCTATGCACAATGGATCAATGGAGTGATTTGTTTTCAGTGTAATGGCACAACCTAAAGTATTTGCAGGTAATTTTAAAAGGGAAGTAAATAAACTTGAATACAGAATGATAATCAATTATCACACATTACATCCTAGAGGAATGAATTTGGATAGTAACATGACTTTGTAAAAATTAGGAGTAGTATAAATGGATATGTTTTGAAAGCTCATAGTATTTTTTATGTATATAAATGACTTTGTGTATATATGAAATAATTGTTTATAATCTATATTCTGTTTGTATATCATTTAATGGGTGTATAATGTTTTTGAAATCAAAATATTTCCCTTTTTCATTAGTTGCATATATATTCATGCACTGTGTGATTGCACTTTAAGAGAATCAGCAAGTAATGATTATGAATCATTTAATTATTTAATTAATTGATTAATTGCCTTGATAAGTGATTGTATATTTGGTATATAAGGAGGTGTTTTTTTGGTAACACATTGTTCCATTGAAGGCGAAAGGCCGAGGTACCAGAACATGCAATAAAAGGTTAACATCATCTCTGGCAGTGTCTTTTCATGGTTATGGTGTTGATGGTGTTTCTTATGAAGTGTGTTTCTTTGGTGTTCAGAAGGTGTTTCTTGTAGATCCTTAAAACATCAAAGATCTTGGTACTGGAAAAACAACTCACTGGCTTATAGAGAGTGGAGTTTCTTGTTTAGGCTGCCAGCATTTATCAGTGATGTCTTGAAAGTCTTTTGCTTGCTTTATTATGTTTTAGATTTATCATACCAGCATTAATTTATAAAAGGCACTATGGGGAGGGCAACATCTTTGACAATAATTAAAACCCTAGAGGGGAAAGGTATAGACTTTTTCTGTGGGGCAATGGGGTCTGTCAGTCATATTCTCCTCAGCTGACAAATATTAGACCCCCTTAAAATGACACCACAAACTAAGCCTAATACTGAAGTCAATTATTTTTCCTCATATTGTGACCACATCCTAGGATAAGGTAGAATGCTGCTTGATGCTAGTCTTTTATTTGCCAGGAACATACAGTCTGAGCGCTCTGTCATGTCTCTCCCTTGATATGGTCCACAGAGATACATCTCAGGTCATTGGCACCTGTCTGTACTACAGCACAGTCATACTGTACGTGTTATTCAAGGACCTGAGTGCATGTATGATTTGACCAATCCTGGCACCACACAGGTAACTGACTGTAATTGTTTCCTTGCTTAGATGGGTGAGAGGTATATCTGCATGTCTTACAATGGAGTCACTTATGACTAGAATGTTTGGTTGGGTAGATGCTTGCCTCATGGGCTCAGCATCTGTAACTTTAGGACTCCTTGGGTTATGTGAGGTGGTAGGCATTAACTTGATGAGTGTGCTTTGTGCCTGTGTTGTGTTTTGGAGGTCTTTGAGGTTTTGGCAACTTAATCTTTAGACCTTAAGAATATGATGGATTATGTGTTCTGAGATGGCCTTGGTGAGGTATGATGTGTGGTGTAAAGTTTAGTGTGTGTGCGAGATTGTGCCTCCAAGGACAGTATATACACATATATATAACTCTAGTGCACTGTGTTATGCTGTTTAAGTAATACATAATTATTAGACAGCATGAGACAATTTGTAAATGGTCCCATGATACCCATCTCAGTCAGGCTGGCTACAAAAGTTGCAGGGAAGTGGTGATCCATGGTTTCAACAGGAATGTCTCAGGGTTTAGGGTTGACTATAACTGCTTGGAGTTATGTTTGTTTAGGATACTATTTGTGTGGGCTTAACTTACTACTAGGTTGTGGGGAAAGGCCTAGTCATTTGGACAGGGCTCACTGCAACTTAAATAATTTTTATTTGCACTTGGCATGGGTTATTTGAGCCTCAGATCTAAATTTTTATGCTTGTATAGATTTTGCGGGCCTCCTATAGGGAAAAAAGTTCTTGAGTAGAAAGTTCATTATAGAGTGAGTCCAACTGTGGCTGTGCACTGAAAGCTACTTAGCACAGATTTTTTTCTTGCCTTTCTGATGAAAAGTTCTTATCTCACAGTTCAGAGCTTTCCATGAATAAAAGACCGTGAGTGAGTGTGACCCTGTGCAAATTATAGCAGATAAACTAACGATGGGCCCAATCAAAAAAAGTCAGCTGTAGAGGTCTGTGACTTCAGAATCTGCAGCAAAGACTTCAGAACCTGCAGCAAATCCCAGTTCCCTTAGTCCTGTGCCTCTGAGCTATAGGTCATTGACCTTGGGTATGCTAGAATTTCAGAAACTTTAACTTTTACAGTGGTTGAGAGGAAAAACATTAATTAGTGTACAAACAGTAGGGAGCAGAAGGGAGAACAGTCCTTAGTGTGGGTATGGGAGGGCTGTAACAATGTGCCAGACCTAACAATATGGGGAATAACAGTAACAAATCTGTCAACAGTAGCCAGAAAGGCACTGTAATGCAACTTTAAGCTAGCAAATGATAAGCATAAAATAAGACTCTAGCAGCAAAGCTGAAATGTAAACACAAAACCTGCTGCAAAACTTACAATACTGCTACTACTGCATCAGAGCAGGCAGGTATTTACCAGTTGCACTGCTTATGAAACAAAATCCAGTAATGAACAATAAAATGAGACTCATATCCTGTAGTAGCTCATATTTCTCCCACATTTTTGAGTGAAACTGCAAGCCTAAGGCCCTAGGCTAAATTCCAAACCAACAGTTAACTTTTACAAGGTATTCTTCTTATGGCCAAAACCAATCCGGGTGTCTGCCCGGCAGCTTTGGTGACTCTAGATAAACCCGGGCTGATCAATTGCAAATGAAGCAACAAGACTGATATCCCAGAACAAGTTAACCAAAGGCAAACAAAAACTTTTTCATATCAGTATGGGCTGGGATCATTTTAACCATGTATTGCAAATTTATGAGTCCAAGATACCAAACAGTTTGATAATGTGAAGTTGTTTTATTTGCAATTATATATATATTGGTTGAAATATTTAGATCATAATGGAAAAGGCAGTCAGTACTAGAAATTGTTGGGTAAACTATGAGTTTTTGCCTAATGTTTCAGTTAAATGAAAACAGAGATAAGGACAGCTTCAGTGACTGAGCTTTGTGAAATACTAGCACTGATGGGGGTATTAGTAAAGTACAATGCACACTTTTGTTTATCTAATGATTTTGCAGATGGAAGTTACATGCACACTTTTGTTTATCTAATGGTTTTCCAGACAGACGTGAAACAATGTCTGTGAGATGTTAGAAGTCCATGTAGAAGAAGACAGATGATACAAAACCAAGTGGGTATATTTATGGGCATATGTCTGAACTTCATTTGCCTATCCAACAAGATGCCAGTGAACACAACAGGAAAACCATGCTACTGTTACTTCTAAGGGTATGCCTGCAGCATTACTTTGCTTTGGGAGAGTTGTCCATTCTTCATCTCTGTGTGGCTACTTAGTATATATACATTTGAAAGTATAAGGTGCTTGCCCCTAACATGGGGATGCATGGGGGCTTTTCCCACTGCAAAAAATGCTTGCATCCGTAGGTTTTTTCCTTTTTGCCATTTTTGGCATTTGCTGCTTTCAGTATTTTACTTTCTCACCATCCTGGTGCTCAAGATTTCATAGGAAATCCACTCAAATGCATTTATAAGTTTTTGCCAAAGAACTTCATCTCAGGCTGCTTAATTTTTAGAAAAAAATATTGGGTACTGCTGTACTGGAAGTTTTACTGGATTTTATGTATGATATATATATATATATATATATATATATATATATATATATATATACACACACACACACACACACATATATATATATATATATATATATATATATATATATATATATATATATATAGGCATTTCTCAGATACTCTGCTTTAGAAGTTTATGTATGTTATATATGGGCATTTTTCTGACATTCTGCTTTAGCCATTCCATCAGATGGCTCTGTGGTTTATCTTACATGTCCTTCCATTTGTGATTCCTTCATTCCTTAGATTGTGCTCCCCGTGTATGTCTACAGTCTAGTCATTATTTTCATTTATGGCTAGGATGATTACCATGAACACTCAACCAAAGAAAGAATGTATTACACACAAACTCAAGATGCTTCAGACTAGCTCACAGCAGAGCATGCCATTTTGTCAAATGAAACTGAAAAATTCTAATACATATTTTAATTTACTGGTTTACGTTGCATCTTATAGTATTTTACACTGAGCATCTATTACTATTAATAGTCCTTTGTATCTTAACAAATCAAGTCTAGATGAATGTGCAATAACAATGAAAATTTACCCTTAAGTCAACAATATTAATATATTTTCATCAAAACAGATCCTTTCATCTAAGTCCTGAGTGTCAGTGAACCAAAGAACTGCTTCAGTAGTTTTTAAGATATTGTTTCTGAGATGATAATATACTTAAAACAAGACGTAAGTACTTTTTGCAACAAAAAGATGCGATACCTGACCCATTAAAATCAGGAATAATATGAATACATTATTCATGTAAAGTATTACATAATTAAGTATGACATTTGTTTAGCAAGTCTGCAATATTTCTGATTTATTACTTTTTTATACCTATAGTCTGTAACACCTTTCTACTGTTTTATATAAATGTCATCCATTTTTCTCTACTCTACGTCTTGCAAGTAGCTTTTCATATAAACAATGACGGTGTAAGCAACAAAGAAATCTATTAACAAAACATTTATGACATTGACCAGATATTTTCTTAGATATTCCTTTTCTGTTACTTGTAATGCTGTACATGTAAGCAGAAATTAAGTAAGGCAGCTCATCTTTAAGCTGATATGAATTTCAAAAGGCAAGCTGGGTTGGGAAGGTGGCCTAATGGTTAAGGTGTTTGCCTTACAAACACAAAGTACAGGGTTTGAATCTCAGAGCGGCTAATTGGTGAGACTTAAAATATCTCACAAGGGTAGTTAGCCTTGTAACCTATGAATAGCACCCCCTGCAATAAATTACTGTATTATTTGGGATAAGCAGACCTACACCCTCAATTTTGACTTTTCAGAAATTTTAACAGAAGGACTTCCAAGTACTGGCTATAGAAAGAGTGTCAAACAGTTGTAGATTACCTGGAAAACATAGAATATAATGCAAAGCAAGGATCACATTACCTAGTGACTCTCAGGCATACGACTTTTGAAGAACCTAGGTCTTATTACATTGCATAAATGCATCTTGGATTGCTTAATAATCAGTGCTGATGTTATGAACATTGGCATACTTGCATTAACTAGAAGCTAAGCACTAAGCCTTACCAAAAACATATTATCGTTTGTGATAAAGAGAATCCTAAAGTAACTAGTAAAAATGCAAAAACATCATGTAATAAAAATATTTATGAATCAAAATAACTTTGGAAATAACACATAGGTTCATAGGTTCATAGGTTCATACTAGGCTATCAAATCTGGGTTTGACAGTAGAAAGAGTGCAGTGGGGGGAGGACTGACTCTGTACACCACTTGTGACAGGCTTTTGAGTCTGACATGGTAGCCAGCAACTTTGACCCTGTGGGTTCTGTCACTCAGCCAGTTTGCAACCCATCTTGTGATGTATGGGTTTAACATTTAAGCTGATGAGTTTTCAATGATACCCAAGGCTGTATGGACTCCTCATCAATGGCTTTCTTTGGTGACTCAAAAAAAAGTCAACCAAGTTTAGAGTATGATCTGCCTTTTTGACAAAGCAAAACTGGGATGGATCAAGTCTGCAAAATTTCTATGTCTTTATTTATGAGGTCCATTATGATCCTCTCCATGCTTTTGCAGATAAGGCTACCTCCTCCAGCCAGATTGAATCAGAGTGTGATCTGGGTATCCAGGGGGGTGGTGTGTGTTGTTTTGTGCTGTCATTGATGATGATGTGATGATCAAGTATGTTTTCCTCTCTCCTGGATGTGGTGACCTGTTCCATGGCATTTGATTCCAGGAAATTCCAGGAACTTTTGGGCTGGGGTGTTTGGGAGTTGATGTGTGTTCCCAGTATATATTAGGTAATTGAGTCACCTATGTATGTGGTGTTTGGATCCATTTATCCCCTAGTGTTTTGTTAAGGGAAGGCCATGTGGAGGTTCCCAGTGAGGAGGCCCTGTAACATGCTACAATTTGCAGAGCAGTCTTGCCTATGGTTAATTGCACCTGGATTTTGAATATTTAATAAGAAAATATAATTCAACACTTTGGTCTGAATATATGATAATTCCAGATAAACAGAATTTTAGGGGTAATTTGCAAGTTTGGTCTGAATCACAAGCATTCAGACACATTTTTTTCTTCCCACAACAGCTACCAAAAAATAAATAAATAAAAAATAAAACGTTGGCGATCATTTTATCTATTAATGTATTGTTTTGCTAACTACATGAGATTCACCAGATAAATAGTTTTTTATTAGCTAGACTGGTTAAGTAAACTTAGTAAACAGCACATATACGTGAATGGTCTAGGCAGCAATACTGGGTCATCACAATGTATTTAATTTACAAATTATAACTTTAATCTAGTGACAAAGCATTCTTATTTTCTATTTTCTGCTTTCAGGAAAAATGGCCTTTAAAAAAACTTTTCAGTAAACAGCCACTTCAAATACAGATGATAATTACATTTTCTGAATGGCTTACATATGCCTGATTGCCAGCTGTCTGAGACCATTCAAAATGTTTATTGCATAAGTTCATATAACCTATAACCTTTATGAGTCATGCACCTCTTTCTTTGCTTTACTCATGGGGGAAAGCAACTTCAAGAATTCTATTTCACAAAACATCTACAAGGTAGTGCTCATTATATCAGATTCAACTTCAAATAAAGAAAATTCAGCTGAGCAGATAACTGATTAACATGAAAAATACTGCAACATATGAAAATTCAGTCAATGACCTTTAGAGCACAACTAGAATAGAAGAAGCATCTTTGAATTTTAAAGAAACGGGCATTCTTTGGTGGTCAATAGATGTGTGAGAACATAAGGAGTGTTCCTTGTTCCTAATAACTGACACTCAGAATAATTATTTTAGTTGACCAGGATTGAGGATGAGTCACCTGTGTTATGGTCCTGCCATGTTATAAAACCATTCTTAGATGTGATGAGGAATTACATGCTTTGTTTAATGGCAGCTTTATACATTCCGAGTAATTTGGTCTGAGTACATCATGTTGATATTAAATGCAGAAAAATATTATGGTAAACATCTCACATTACTAGCTACAAGTATGAATGTAATCAAAGGAAAATATCACTTTCAGTAAATTTATAGTTATGCAATAAAGAAAATCAATCAGAAAATGTCATAGATTACAAAGGACAATGTTATAGGTTTACTGTTGATTTGTCACATTGAAATGTGTATTGAACATGTGCTTTTCTATAATCTTTACTATGTAGATTGGTTATTCATTACGTCTAAAAGTAATAAGTATAACTTATCTCTGATAACAAGATGTGTTTGTGTTATTCAACAAATTTTGTATAGTGCTAATATAAGTAGATTGTTAATACTTTATAGCACTGCAGATTTTGCCCACAGGGTTTATATAAACATTACAGTTTTAAAATAAATAAATTATATAAATCCAAACCCATACAGTGACTATTTTGCAGCTTTGTAGACAGCCTGTGGTGCAATGACAAAGCATTTGAATGCACCAGAGAAGAACCAGGTTTGGCTATATAAACAGATGCAAAAAGGTAGGCTGAAGGAAAGGGCAGCTTGTACTGACAAAGGGAAGCCATTCTTTTCAATGAAGGCTATAAGAAACATGTTATTAACCTTTATTTTCTGGTAATACTTGGGACATCAGTGGCAAATTATAGGCTGGTGTTCAGTGGCAAGCACCTTACAAAAAGTAATTGCTATAATGAAGAAATGGAGGCCTGAAATATTCATATTAACTCATCTGAGAAGTAATCACATTTATAGTCACTCTTCTTCTAGGAAGTTACTTTTATCTGTGTTCAGCCAGCCATATTTTATTTGGTACGGTCTTTAGGCAACTCATAATACATCATGTTAACAAGTTAAACAGAAGCATCAGCTCCTACTGTGTTATAATTAAGCATACATCCAGTGGGATGGGGAGCTGAGTGAATAAGAAAGGCATTGCGCTTTATGAAGGTTTAACTGATTCACACCTGTGATATAATTAAACATACAGCCAATGGGATGGGGAGGGGGTGAATGAATAACAAAGGTTTAATTGATTCATTCCACCACCATCATATTTGCTCCATGATCCAGTAAAAGGTGAATAGTGAAATAGTGTAGTCCCCTGTCATGAAATGCAAACATCATGTATAAAACAGCTAAATCTCAAACAAAGAGTTAACAAAATTACACAAACAATTATCCACTGTTACTAAACAATCATTTCTGAAGTGGCGGCTGTTTATTATTGTAAAAGAGTTCAATTTTGTACCTTTGTGAGGGAAAATTTATTGCAAATACTTACCAAACTTAAAATGTTTATCAGGAAAGTTAACATTAACATGCTTTTTTTTTTTTGCTGAAAACATTGTTAGCAACAACATTACTGAGCGTAACCACAACAACACTCTCAGGTCTCCCTTACATCTAGCAATAACAGCTTGTATGTTAAAAAGAGATAAAAACTTTTGCCGAATACTGATCCTATGAGTCATTATCATAATATCAGTGCAGAGCTCAATGAATTACTACATGGATTGATTAGTTGACTGATCAATTAGAATTTAAAGCTAATAATGGGAGGTGGCATTGGTTATGAATACAGTATATTAGTAGAATGCAAAATATGACACTGATGCAGTGTTTTCTAGATTCGTTTCACTGAACAGTGCTTCAAAAGCATTTAGAGATTATGATTTATAATAATTTGATAGCATAGATGCATGAAAGAGCAGGCCTGATGCGTAGTGTGCCCCACCCCTCAATATTGCATGCTTTGTTTGCTAGTCTGTGGGAGTGTGGAGATGTGACAGTCCCCAACCATACATGCAACCACACTCTGAGACATTCTTGCATGTATACAAACACACATGCCTGCCCTGCCTATCCCATAATTAAACCCTCTATCGCAACCTCTCTGGTGAACAGAAACTCACATGTACACTCACATATGCAGTGTCACACATCAGAGCCATAGCTGGCTCAACTAGTGCTCTCTGCTGGCCCCATGAAGTAGTTCCCAACGCCCTCAACTCTTTAAGTGAAGAGCAGAAAAAAAAGGACTTCTGCAAAATTATATTAGTGCCCTACCACACCAGAAAATCTATTTATCTCCCTCAGCTCTTCAAGTGAAAAGCAAAAAAAAAGGCAAATTCTAGTGCCTTTCTACACCAACATTTCATTACAGATAAAATAAATAAATAACTGCACTCTCATTCACAATCCCTAACACTTTGCACCCAGGGTAATTGTCCCCTTCACCTCACCTTTGCTATGCTGCTGCCACACATACACACATGCACACAACCACCAACATTACTTGTCCACTAAATTTTGCAGCACATACTTCTACCACAATGTATGAATTGGAGCATTTCATTGTGTTCATTAACATGAGTGGCTGGAAGCAGCCACATTACTTTATGCATTCTAGCAATTCTTTGAATCACGTGGATGCATAAATTCCTCGACGCAAGGATTTTTTGGGGAGAGGATATGACTAATAGCTTCATAGGTAAGTACTAGGCTATCTGCCCAGGGCATTTATAAGCCTACCAGAATGTGTTGGCTTTCGCCAACCCCTTAGATTAGTTCCTTGTGCCTTTGTCCAGCAGAGCCATTAGTTCCCTGCGCCACTGTCCAGCAGAGCCACTGCATTACCATATACACCTTCCCTAGAATGCTGCATCCACATTTACCATGGCCACAGAGATAGTTCATTGTGGTGCTGCTCATCTTCATGGGAAAGCAATGTGGTAGAGCTGTCTCTGAATTAGAGATTGATCGAGCAAGATGTTCACTGTGTGTCTCAATCTGCCCTGCAGCATTCTGTATAGGCATTTTTCTAAGGGCAGTGCCTATAAGAGCGTCTTGCTTTATGTAGACCATCAGCCAACTGGTATTAGGGGAGGAGACAGAGAAGAGTTGCTTGAGCTGAAGCAATATAGATGGCAGTTATATTTTAATTTTTGTTTTCTGGTATACATGATTTTATCATTTTAAATTTGTTTTGGCAAATAAGCCATTTCAGTATTTATAATGCGTGGTTATCTATTTATGGTTATCCAGATGTCATATAACATTATCAAGTATGATGAAATTGATATTTAAATCTACGCTTTAGTTTTATTTATGTGTAGTCTGCATAAAATGGGTAGTTTGATGTCCCTATTAGTAAATTATGAATTTTTTTTATTTTATAAACTGTTTTTTAAACATATTTGCTAAAGTTTCTACTAGTGTTTTTTACTGATTGCCAGTTATTACTAAATTGTGAATTATGGACAGGAGAAGGGCTGATGAGAGACACGCATATATATAGTCCAGTTGGAGACAAAATTAGAAAGAGTGGATTCATAGGTAAGCACTAGGTGAGCTGCCTTTTTTGGACATTTTAAGCCTTGTTAGTTTCCTTTTAAAAGATAATAATCAAACCTTTTAACTTGTGTCTGTGAGGTAAACACCTTAACAATTTTACCAACCTCTCACCCAAATGACTGTGGAAGGAATCAAATCCTTTATCAGCAAGACTATACTTTACAACCTTAACCTACTGCCCCATCTGACAGACAAAGTTAAATGTACTCACATCAGGGAAAGTAGCTACAGCACCAGCTGTTTTACAAACACACACGCACACACACACGCACACACGCACACACACACACACGCACACACGCACACACGCACACACGCACACACACACACACACACACACACACACACGCACACACATTTCCCATGTTGAGCATCGAACCTCCTACTTATCTCATTACACAACTTAGAAAACACTGACACAGGACAAGTCTTCCATCTGTTGACTATTACATGTCTGGAAAATAACCAGATAGTGACCAAAGGTGAAAATCAAACCTTGTACCTTATGTGTGTGAGATAAACACTTTAACCATTATGCTAACCCCCAAGAAGGGAAAAAAAACAAGTATGATGATGGATTTTAAGTTATAGGAAAAGACATTTTCAGAACAAGATAAACAAAGGCAGATGCAAAACTTTGGGAGAGTGGGGAATACGTAGAAATCAATGGACCTAAATGATGCTAAATTGCTCATGCCTGCCACATGTTACAAAAAAGTTTTATCTGCCAAGATGTATCTAAAGTTATAAGGTGACTAGGGAAAGTCAGTAAAACAGAAGGAAGTTAATGGCAAAGACAGAAGTGCAACTTAAGATAAATGTGCTACAATCAAAAAGGGGTGGTAAGGTTTATTATATGGAGATTTACCGAGAAGAAAAAATGAACAACACTTGGATAGCCAAAAGTCTTGGGAAACCCAGCCATGGTTGAACATGGAAGGAAGCCATTGACAAAGTACTTACACAGTATGTGCACAGACCTTACAATAATGGATAAATGAATGAGATCAGCACATGCAAGTTTGCACAGGTGGTATCTGACATCCATCCATTTATATTAAGAAGACAGGAAAAGTGACTCTGCCTTCTCAAATGTGGGGATGGGGAAGAAGGAACAGCACATGTTTACCTCAGCAATGCAGCACAACTTACACCAAATAAGCAAAATCAGACTGGCAAACAGTACTTAAACATACAATGAAATGTTTTAGGGCTGTCTGCGTGTTGATGAGAGGGTTCTGTAACATGAGTTGTATGCACATGGTATGGTGTTTGTCAAAACAGTATAAATAAATCATGAGTGCATATAAAAACTCGGAACAGTTTCCTTTGATACAGTAAAGGGGGGGGGGATTCTGAAGATATTAAGCAAAGTAGTTAGATTTTTATAAACATGAAGGTAGGATGAATAGGATGAGGAAAGTATGGGAAATTCTGTTCCAGTATTTTATCAGTCATGTACTGGGGACTGTTAACCTTACTATAAAACACTTGGTGTGTGCTGATATGTTTATATAAAGATATAGTCGCATCATTTTTTTTTTACTGTAGGATATTGTAGTAGAAGACATCTGGTCTTCAATTATGTCTGGACATAGTGCTATATTTTAATTATACCTTGCATTCCTTAGAAATTTTATAACATTATTTAAACCAAGCCTCTAGTTAAAAAGCATTATAGACAGACTGTATATCTAGTTCAAGACTACCAGTAAAAGTAGTAAATTTCTTACTTTAGTATCCTTGAAATAAAAGGCATCAGTTTGGATAACTGTAAAACACAGTAATAAATCTAACAGGAAACTGTCCAGCAAAGAATAGTCTAAATGAACTAGAACTCACTAGATAATATTGTTAAAATGATAGACTCTGATGTGGCAATGATACAAATGTCTGACATTCCATGGTAAACCAGAAAGCATGGCAAAACAAACTGTAAAGCAAAGTAAGCAGAATTCTTCCATTTTGTTATTACTGCATGGAGTGACCAACTAAAGGTTTTGTGCCAAATGGGAAGTAAAATTATGATTGCATAGAAATAGCAATTACGAATAACAAGAATTAAGGATTACAAGAATGATGCAGACAACAGAATGTTACTATTACTATCTATAACAATACTCAAAACTGTACCTATGCAGTGACATATACATTTGATTTAGATGCCACAAGTGTAAACAGTGCAGTATGTAAAAACACACTCAGACAGGGTTTCAGCAAAAGTGGACTTCCCCTTTCATTAAGGTGGAACAACCTTGAAGCTGATTGCATTAAAAGTGAACAGGAGGAAGCTCTAGGCAACAAAATCTGTGTATATGCTTATGTGTGAGTTTAAATTCCACTTGAAATTTTTATTTTTTTCAAGATTTAAGCAGAATTCTGACTAATTTAATTTAACTTCTGTGGCTCTGCTTGACAGTGGCACAGGAAGATAATTTTCTTGGGTGGCGAAAGCCAGGGTACCTTTGGCTAGGCTTATATAGGCCCTAGGGCCAATAGCCTAGCACCTACCTATGAACCTATGAACCTATAATATCATCTTACTGTGCCACACAGAACAATCAAAATCTCTCAGTGACTTGAAATAATACTGACTGAAGAAATACAAATAAATGTGGAGTCAGCACTCACAAAAACATCTTCAATAACATCTAGAGGTTGGCAAAGATTTGATTAACTCCACATTGTTGTTAGACAGATGAGCAACATGTCCGATCTTATATAAAAGCAGTCAACAACAGGTGAAAACAAACAAGTAAATGTCTGGCACAAAAAATAATTCAGCCATCAAGGAGGAAGTTGCAGTCGTGGTGATCCACCTGGAATTCTGCAGTGCTAGATCAAACCACTAAGCCTGCTATGAGACATCGAGTCAAATGAAAAAGTCAGCAGGAGAATGTCCAGTCCACAATATTCCTAGCATAAAGAGTATGTATAAAACCTAAGGGAAGTAGTTCTTACTGAGATAATTAGAATCACCATGGAATAGTAAGTTATCATGAGTAACAGAATTTAACAGTGGTAAAGTGCAATGCAACAAAACAGGCAACCTATTTCTGTACGAGACAAATGTAGTTATAAATTAATTTTAATGATGGAGCTGAGGTCATTGCTGGGGAACTAATGTTGTCACTGCCTGTGTTAGTGTTATCTATCATTTAAGTTTCAGCATAATAATTAGTCTTCATAGAAGGTATCAAGTATGACTGGGCCTAAAGTTGGTTGAAGTACCACAGTGTCTAATCACATAGTACTTTTATTTAGTCTGAATGGTAGTCTTGTTGAATATAGCTAAGATTCTGCAAAAGCTGTTGTAACTTATTTCTACCTAGGTTTTTTCTGTTTAACCATTTTTGTATAATCTTTCAGGCTTATCAGCTATTCGTCGTGTTTGTTTTGTTTTATGTTGGTATTGTTTTGTTAGATTAGTACTCCAACGCAGCTGATATAATGAGTGGGATAATGATTCTGACATGGAATTGTTTTTCCTGATAGCATAACCTCTGCTCACTGTTTCACTTTCTCTAATTACACATTTGTTTACTTTTTTATTATGCTATATAGGTTGATGCCTGTCAGGTAAAAGGAATACATTGAGCCATACACAATGTTAGGTCATCTTTCTGTGGCTAGATATGGTCATAGTGACAGACTCAGAGTCTCAGACTCAACAGATTATAAATATATTTACAAAATCTTATGCAAAACAGTTTGGCTCCACAAAAGGTTGATAACTTGTTCTAGTGACATTCAGGTAACCTCAGATACTGGAGTAAATTAGATTATATTGAAAAAGAACTCAGCAAACTATATCCAAACAAAGAACAGGGAGGAGACTGAATTAGTAATAAGGACCTGAAAACAGCAAGAGCTTACAGTACCATTATATCTGTTATTTACTAGCTCATATGAATACGGGGAGATTCCTCAAGACTGAAGACACACGCTTATTAAACCTGTCGTTAAGAAAAAGGGGAGTAGGACAAACCCAGAGGCATATAGACCCTTAAGTTTACTTTCATGTTGTGGAAAAACAATGGAGAAGGTAATATTAGATACATTATTGTCAGAACTAGATAGGTTGGGACTTGAAACCATATGTCAGCATGCATATGTTGAAAACAGATCTGTTACCACCTGTAACATGATGTTCTATAACAATATAATAACAGCTATGAAAGAAAAATTGTGCTATGATGTCATTTATATAGATGTATCTTCAGCATTTGGCGGGGTCATACACAAAACACTGATCAATAAATTAGAACAACTAGATATCGATGTACTCAATAAGATGGATAGCCGCATGGCTTACAAATAGGATGTGAGAAGTGTCATACAGCAACTGGACATGTGAAATTCTTGGTTACAATCAGGGTGTCCCACAGGGCTTTATCCTAGGCCTTTACTTGTTTTAATAGTATCTTTCTGACCTAACTTCTTCATCTGAGATGTTCTACAGTTTATATGCAGATGACTAAAATTGGGTAAACTGATTACATGTGTTACAGATAAGGCATGTCTGCAAAATAACTTGACTAAATTGACCATTTGGGCGCAGGAGAATAATATGCTCATAAATATACCAAAAACTAAACATATGAGATTTGGGATACATAAATTGAAAGGTGAATATTTAATACAGCATTCAGTGATTGAAACTGTAGACTCGTTTAAGGTCCTGGATATGTGGATAGATCCAGATATGACTTGTTCTAATCAGATCAACCAATCAGTTAATGAAAGTTATAGAACTATAGGTTGTACAAAAAATGTATAAAGTCTAGGAAGTCAGAAATGATGGAGTTAATGTTTGTTAGGTCCCTTAGACCCAAACCTGAGTATGGAATAACAACATGGAAACCTTATAAGAAAACAAGCATTAGTAAACTGGAAAGAATACAGCAAAAATATAACTGGCATTCATGGATGTGATAATTTAAGTTATTATGAAATACTAAACTATCTGAGCTTGTACAGTGTCTCTTATAGATATCTAAGAGGAGATCTTACTCAGGTATGTAGGGCATTTAGAGACAGCTACCTCTGGGAATGTTTGGTGTTATCAAAAGGTAGTAGAAAATCATCAGACAATCTATGTAGTTCACTCTATAGGAATGAGAAATGTACCAGTTGGTTCTCTGGGAGAGCAGCTGATGAATGGAACAAACTACTAAATTACATTAAAGAAAGTAGATATTTTTAAGAACAGCCAGGACACTTATTATGGGAACAAGTATTTTGGTTTAATAGCAAACTAGAGGGGCATTAATGCCCATGCTTGAAATATTAGTCTGTATGTATGTGTGTATCTATGTACCTCTCAACTACTTAGCATAAGAAATCCGAACAAAGACTAAAATAATGGGTGGACAAATTCAAAGAAATAAGGACAGACTTTTAATATTGCTCTTATTATCTGAGAAAGTTGCTGGAATAATTGTAATTATTTAATGACGTCAGTCCTCAGTGATTTGCCAGAAAAACACAAATTGTAAGAGGAACAGACTAAAAATATGAGGCACAAATCTGGACAATCTGTTCAAATCTGGGCAGTTGGGTGGTATGATTTTTACTAGTAGCCATAGTTATAGATGAAAGGTATGTGCTGAATATACAGTATTCTGCTATATACCAAGTCTGAACACATTGGAGGGGGCAGGTGTATATCTCAGAGAATTGTCTTTCCCTGGAATAGGCTTCCCATCCATGGAAAGCAGAGCTCTCTCCTAACTCTAATCAAGCATAACCTGCATCAGTGGATGGGAAACTGAAATCTCACCCATAGTCTGACACCTATGCCTCTGATAGACAGATGTAACCATTAAATCATGCCCTAAGTTTTGTAGACCCCCTTAAAATAATCTCTAAGGTACAATAACTCATGGGGTGCATTTGAATTGTAAGGCTCCGCTTATAAAGACTTGAGGGGTTGTTAGCCTAGTGTGTATATATATATATATATATATATATATATATATATATATATATATATATATATATGAACTATAAGTGAACCTATGATGTTATGAAACCCTCTCACTATGACAGGAGGTCGTGAGACCAGATTAGTAATCTTGTCATGTTCTAGTCTTTCATTTTCTTTTTTTTGTGTCATACTGTTACACATATAAGTACTTTTAAATGAATATCACTAATGTTTTACCAATTCTGATAGATTAAATAATGTGCTTGATTAACAACAGCACCAATCTGTTGTGTAGTTTTAGACTGCATTCCTTTAGGAGGAGCATTAAAACTCACTTATCATATGAAATGCCATTAGCAAATGTGAGAAGAGACATTGCAGTATTTATTTCTGATGGCATTTTTGTGTAAAATCACTACAGGAATATAGAAAAAAAGATTGGGGAACGTATGAATTCTAAAGGATGGTTAACTTCAGCAGTAAGATATTACATTGCCTGTAGTAAAGATGGATGAATCACCATCTTGAGTAATGAGTGCAGTGCCAGAGACTCCATCTGTCACTTGCCAGTTCTATCACTAACGCGGCTCAGAGGAGGGTCAAAAGGGTCTGGAAACTCTTTACAGAAAAGGTTAATGGAGCATAATGTGCAATCATGAATGCAGTACTAAGACAGTAAACAGGACATGTTTTCAAATATTTTAATATAAATGTTCAGAATAACACGCTAGTGCATAGAATATTTCAAAAAGGGAACTGCACATAAATAAGATACTTAGTATGAAAAAAGCAGGATGATTCAGAAGGGAGGAGCAAACATATTTTTTTTTTGTGAGAGTATTATAAATACATAAAAAGTTGAAAGTTTTCATAGCATTATGAGACAGATATACAAATAACTGTTACACAGAAAAGGGTGCATTGTCTATAGCCTACTTGAGATGTTATCACACACAAGTTTTGCAACTCTGTTGCACTTGACTTGAAATATCTGAAATTAACAAAAAATGATCAAAGCAATAACACTAAGACACAAGTTCCAGAATTTCTTTACATATATTTTCTGCTCAACCTGTGCTGAACTGCAGTTTTTTTGTTGTACTATGCATCCATACCATTGCTTACTAAATACCCAAACTTAAGTCACTGTCCCAGGAAGATGGAGAAAATATTTGATTTTACAGCAAACATAAGCATTCTCCCACCACCTATACTGTGAATCCTTGGAGTCAGGACATTTAACTAATTATTCTCTTTATTCCTATTTAGTGAGTCCTTCAAGTTACAACATTCAGCCAAGTAGTCCCTTGACTCTCACGTAGCGACACCTTACAGTTAAAATATTTAGTATGCTGCTTTCTTTAGCACTATTTGTTCCTATGAGTACTGAAAGCAATCCCTTATGGTCATCGTAAATATGTGCTAGTGAGAACTATATAGTGATGGTATTTGAATACTCTGGTTTGATTACATTAGTACTGAGTACTAGTGTGCAATCATTTTGTAGGTACCTTATCAAAAGAGAAGTTATAGCACAGCTGTCACACAAGGTAATATAATGATAGCCTACATAAGTCTAGACCCTTGTTTTCCTTCCAAGTTACAGGTATTTTATATGGAAAAAGCAAAATGCTTAGATGCTTAGATTGCTATAACAGTATTTGTTATATTAGTACATTAAGCTAAATTAATGCATACAAACTGCTTTATTACATTATTATACTTTGGAAGGGTATAATTTCACATTAATATTTATTACAGCTGAGAAAATAAAATACGTCCTGGGCTGTTCTGGATTCAAAAATCTCCTCAACCAATTTTGGAACATAGAGAGTAACTCCCCTCATCTTTTGTTCTCCATCTTCATAAATTCCAAAACTGACTCGAACTGTTAAGTTTCTCTACATGATATTCTGAACTGTGGCTGGACACCCTGTCAACTCACATCTCCCTCTGCCATCCATTAGCTGATACCAGTGCTTTAAAGAAAGTCCCATTTATACCATTGCCAGAACAACTTATTTTATTTTTCTTCAGTCACTTTCAGTTTTATAGTTGATTATTTCAGCCAGTCACCCAACCCTTGCAGGATTCCTTATTAAACCATTTCCTAATTTACAGGTCTAAAATTTAAAAAAAAAAGCTGAACCACCCAAAGTCTAACCTCTCATAAAGTGGTGCAATTCTGTCATGATGCCTATTGTGTTTATTATCACAGATTTATAATAAAAGACCAATACGATTTAATTGTAAATAAAATATATATTTTCAGTTGTACTACTTTTACATGATCGGACTCCGACATCCCCAGCACATGCTCAGGCAATTACATCCTATCCCTTGACAAGCAATGATGCACCACTCAGCCCAAATTCCCAAGGTCTGCTATTTAACATGGACAAAAATGACTTTAGCGGAGAGTGGATTAAGCAGGCTTATGCTGTATACAAAACCTGAGGCAAAATATACATGTTCAGTGTTTGGCTCTTTGATTAATTGAAAGATTTAGGGGTTTTGATTTATGAAAAAAATGCATACCTTCTCTACAACAGCTTTAAAGGAAATCCAAATGTGTAATCTGTCTGGTAACTTTACTGCACGTTATTTTAATTTCTTAGCGTTCCAATGAAATCCATATCTCCTGTTTTCCTCTGACAAACAAATAGTTTATTGTTAAACCCTTATGGGCCATTTTTTTAATTTAAGCTAATTACCCCATGTCAGAATCAAACCCTGCACCTTGTGTTTTTAAGGTAAGCACCTTACCCATTACGCCAACCTCCCATAATAGTTAATTGCTTTTGCTTTTGTCTTCTGAGAGTTCATAGTATACCCAAATGACTTACTAAACTGTTTTAACATCAAAATAGGTAAACCAATTTGGTGTCTGGATCAGACACGGACACCAACATATCAGCAAACAGTGAATACTTAATCTTGCAAGAGCCATAGTGATATGATATCCTTGTATTTCTGTTTGATATGTCTCAGGCATAAGGTTTCCAGGTAGGCTATGCATTTTAGATGGGATACGGGACAGTTATGATATCTCTCTATTTTAAACTGAAAACTATACAAGTGACTTGAATCTTAATTGAAGTTGAAGAACCCTCACTGACTGAGAAGAAACATTTAAATAAACAGATCTCATGATCTACTTCGGAAAGCTTAGGAAACTGGTATCTTCTTTTAAAATACTGCTTTTTTTTCAATTTTACCTTTTTCGAGTGATCAACATGTTAATTTGAACTAAAACTCTACAATGTCATCTCATGCGTTGCTATATCTTTTCCTTTCCTGGCCTCAATCCACTGAGTCTTGGTTTGCATTTTCATTTTATAATCTCTCTCAAATTTGTTCCACTTGCCATGGGTTTTTTTCCCCTTTTTGCTTTATCAGCTCCCACAACTGCTTTCTATGCCACTGCTAACATTTATTTCTCTGTAACACATAAAGAGCAACACACTCCCTCATTGTGACAAACAAGTATTACCAGAACATTTTCAGACCAGATTAAGGTTCTCATATATTGATGTTTAAATCTGTATGCATGTTCTACTGAAATATAAGCCACACTTAACTTACAATATGCCAAACAGATGGTGAAACAGTGAGCAAACTCATTTACGTCATCACTGATATACAACACTGTGTAAGTATATCCACAGCCCCAAAAATTTCTCAACAGGAGCCAAAGAATTTCTTTGTAATTGGAAGCCCTAGCTGTCTGATGCAACTGTCTACAACTGCTGTATTTAGGGTTAAACCTCATTGCCCCATAATCACTATCAATCCTTGTTTAGACATCATCGGTTTTCACATTATGATCAATTAGTCCACTTGTTCAACCCTGACAGGGATATAGACAGAGAAAAGGATCACACAGCTACTTTCTCCCAGCATTGTTTTATCCCTGCATACCTCCTTCGGTGCATTCTCCAATAACTCCTCAGCCTGTGGATGAAGAGACTTAGAAATTAGACTAACCCCCATGTCTAGTTCCTGAGTAACTCAAGAATGGTACTACCTTATAGCCCCTACTGTGCTTCAATTTATCTACATGCAACTCTTAAAAGGACACTACATTAGGCTTATATTTCTTTAAAATGGTAAACATTATGCATGTTTTCACCAACTTTCCAGGAAATCATATAACTATGGCCTTTCATTTTTGGATCAGAGATGTCTCATCACCCTGGCTGTCTTGGGTAATAACACGACAGCTGCTTATTCTTTCATAAAAAATGATCTGTTGACAAAAAGCAAAAAGGTCCCAAAAAAGTGCATATATAGTTCCAGTTAAAGTTTTTTTCCTATTATTTACAATTTTTATGGAAATCCAAAGGCAAATAACTAAAAAATTCCTCCACTAATAAATCTTTGTAAACTAATCCCCCAACTAACTGTAAAAACCCAGCTCTATACAAAGCTTGAAATTTGGATAAAATATATTTACACAAAGTATGAGAGCACTCCAGTCTAGTATATCAAGCTTTCCTCTCATGACCAAAAAATGATCACCACCTAGACTAAAATATAATTTAGCCCCACCCTGCTTTGGTGCTATAATGCAACAGATAAGAACCACCACATAATCTTGCATTTCATAATTACCATTACCAACAAGATCAGACAGGAGCCCCCGTGGACTATGATGTTTGTGGATGACATTGTGATCTGTAGTGAGAGCAGGTAGCAGGTTGAGTGTCCTGGAGAGGTGCAAATATGCTCAAGAGAAGAAAGGAATGAAGGTCAGCAGGACTAAGACAGAATATATTTATGTGAATGAGAAAGAAGATAGAGGAATAGTGAAGATGTAGGGAGTAGAGCTGCCGAAGGTGAATGAATTTAAATACTTGGGATAAAAAGGTTCAGAGTAATGGTGAGTGTGGAAGAGAGGTGAAGAAGAGAGTACAAGCAGGGTGGAGTGGGTGAAGAACAGTGTCAGGAGTGATTTGTGACAGACTGGTACCAGTAAGAGTGAAAAGGAAGGCCTACAACAGAGTAATGAGACCATCTATATTATATGGGTTGAAGACAGTGGCATTGACAAAAAGGTAAGAGTCAGAGCTGGAGGTAGCAGAGTTAAAGATGTTAAGATTTGCACTGGGTGTGATGAGGATGGACAGGATTAGGAATCCGTATATTAGAGGGTCAGCTCAGGTTGGACGGTTTGAAGACAGTCAGAGAGGCAAGATTGCACTGGTTTGGACATGTGCTGAGGAGGGATGCTGGGTATATTGGGAAAAGGATGCTAAGGATGGAGCTGCCAGGCAAGATGAAAAGAGGAAGGCCTAACATAAGGTTTATGGATGTGGTGAGAATGGATATGCAGGTGGCTGCTCTGACAGAGCAAGATGCAGGGGACAGGAAGAAATGGAAACAGGTGATCCGCTGTTGCAACCCCCCCCCCCCAGAAACAGCCAAAAGAAGAAGAACATATATATACCTAACACAAGAACACACGTCAGCTTATTAATATGGGTTTAACATTTATTTGAATCTTTTTCAAAAATATTTGGAATTACACTTTCAAAAACTATAAGTCTGGAATTATATTCTTATTGCGCTATGCATATAATTTCATACTGAACAGAGTTTTCTTACTTCAGTTTAAAACTTCCGAAACACAAACAAAAAGAATAATGTCACAGGATAAACCATTCTTCCAGTTTTATAGAGCCCTTTCAATCCTTATGAACTTCATCAGAATGACAACAACAGGAAATTGAACATTTCAATATATAACCATAAAACATGATTGGCTACTACTTCAACCTATAACTTTTTTCTTTTAGAATAGACAAAATAGAAGTATATTTATTAAGAACAGAATCTAAATCATCCTTAACTTAATCTGCCATCTAATTTCAGTTAAAAGCAATTCATTCTCCCAGTCACCATGCACACACACCTTGGAGACATTTTTAATCTTCATAAGAATAAAACATATTATTTTCTAAATGTTTAATTCACAAGAATGTTTGAAAAGTGCATTTGTCTTGCATTTATTCACAATGCTTCTAAAATTTTCATAAATTCTTTTGCTAAGTTACGTCTCCGTCTTGGCCACATAAAATGCAGGGCAGATAGAACATTGTGCAGAATGTGCACCACCCCACATGTATTACAGTTAATTTTGCCACCATAGTCCATGGGGTAAGTGTAACAATAAACAATAATAGAAATCAAAATATTGTCAACAACCACATTTCATAGAGATGCCATGCATAAACTCTATAATGTCCAGTTTTTAACATGTTAGATATAGGATATAAGATTGCCATAGTATGGATTTCATCAGAACTTTGCATATTACCAGGGATAATATTTACCTAATTTGCATTAGTAGGAAATGTAGATATGTAGAGCAACCAATTATTTTTTTTTTCAAAAGCAAAAGCAAAAAAAAGACGATTCAGCAGCTTTAAGAATGTTGGTGGCAAAAGCATGTTGTTTCATTAAAGAAAAAAAACAAAAAAGTTCAGCAGTATTGATAACGTTGGTAACAGCATGCTTCGCTGAAGAATTTCATACCTGGGAGGTAACTGCTTATCATAAAATAACTGAAATGCATCATACAGTTGATGATCCATGAATAACTTTTGAAAGCCTATCAGATTCCTTCAGTTGCAGCATGTGATGGTAAAGGCAGGTGCTTTTAAATATGGTACTAGGTATTGATGTCATGCTCTTCACTCAAATGTCTGACCGGCACAGCCACAGTATTTCAGCTGGGAAAGAAATACATGCTGTTTTTATTATTTTCACGTGTTCTTATTACAGGAATCATGCTTCAACATCTCAGCTGGAAATCATTGCCTAAAAGCTGAATATGTTAGGAAATAGCCCCAGGCACAATCATTATTTAGATTGAAATTAGATATGTCAATTAACCAGCAGCGTCTAAGGGAAAGTTCTAGAAATTTTGAATTCAGCAAATGTTTCTTTACCTGACAGTCTAACAATGATTTCTGCATGAGAACATTTCACCATTGTGCTTTATATTTTAACACTGCTGCTAGCTATAATGGCATATGTTTGTGTCAATCAGGCAGCTGTCCAATAGAATTTTCAACTCATACTAAGCACAACTGTGTGACAAGCTCACTAGGTACACTGAATAAATTATGCAGCAGAGGCTGTGTAATAAAGCTACCTTGCTGGAAATAATTAACATGTCTCATGAAAGACAGATTATGTCACATAAAGTTAGCTGAATGTTCAGACACGTGGGGTTGAAGGTATTTAATAAGGAGTCATCTTTTCTTGGTTATAAACAGAGCTTTCAATAAAATCACATTTGACCAAGTCAGCCAACAAGAAGTATAGAATTAAAGACTAGAATGATGACAATGATTATAAGTACTCCAGCAAATCTATTGGTCTGAAAATTTACAAGGCTTAGTTGGTTTTGTGAGAATGTTAGATTGCCACAAGAGTTAAGGAGTGCTGCATGTTAACAAGAAATTTTAACAAAATGTAACTTGACACAATGATTGCTTAAAATCTATCAATATATGCATATACATATAGCTATATGCATCTATCTGTCTATCTATCCATTTATCTCATAGCTCTCTCTCTCTCTCTCTCTATATATATATATATATATATATAAAATTGTCTATGTATATCTGTATCCATCTATCTATATATATTCATATGCACAGGAAGAGAGAAGAAGTGGTATGAGATAAATTGATAGATAGATAGATAGATAGATAGATAGATAGATAGATAGATAGACAGATAGATAGAAATATGTGATTAAGTCATGAAAGGTAGAAAACTTAAAAGAAAGAATCACAAATGGTAGAAAAAAAAACAAACAATCACAAAAACACAGAATGACTCATAAGCGTAAATCAAAAAACACTGAATACTTCTCTCCCAGTTAAAAAAAAAAAAAAAGAACAATATCAGTAACCCTCAGCTACAAAATTCAGATCACGTGTAATTTTGGCAGTGACACTGCTAGGGAAAGGGTTAGTAATGCAATGTATTGGGGTCATGGTGGTGGGGCAGGGTTGCATTATGGTTACCATACACAATTAAGATGGTGCAAGGGGGTTCTTACTCATGTGTGGTAACCTTAACCCTAACCCAACCCTGCCCCCACCCCTAACTCTACACCTTACTTTACTAAAAATCCTTCACCTAGCAATAGCACTACACAAGACAAAAGGATACAGAACACACACAAAACATGAACAACATTGGCTCTATCCCCTTACCTAGCCCCTACTCTAACCCTAACCAGCGAACGCTTGCATGATCATACCAATTGCTATAATGCTGTCTTGCACATCTTCCTAACCACCACTTTTTCATTCAGACATTAATCTTCCTGTAAACTCCTGCTTACCTTCAGTATATAAAACTACTTTCAACCATAAATGATCCACACAATAAACATTTGTTCATTTGTGCATCTCTTTTTTACACTGACTAGATGTGTATTTAATATTTTAAGTTACAGCAATATATACATTTGGGGTATCACTTCAACAGTGACAATCATCTACAGCTAAGCTAGCCCTATCTTTTTATGTTTCTCTCTCTATAGATAGACAGATAGATAGATAGATAGATAGATAGATAGATAGATAGATAGATAGATGTGTATGTATGGTTCTCCTTCAAAATATTGGTGTTCCAAAAAGGCAAAGTGCATATGCATATCACTTTCTGAAATGTTGAATTTTTTGTACTGAGATAGTGGTACACTGGGGATTGGGGAATTTATCCTTTTTCCTACTGTATTGCGATCACAGATTTGGTATATATAATTTTCAGGGGTGTGAATGGTGCAGGAAGGCTTGCCCCCCACAAAAAACATTTTTTTTTCAGTTTTTGACACTGCAGAATGTCAATCATATTGTCTCAACCATATGCACTTCAACTTTCTGTAATATTGATGTTATGATCTAGATCCATAGATACTTAGATAGATAGCTAGATAGATAGATAGACAGAAAGATAGATAGAAATATATAGACACACACACACACACACACACACACAAACACAAAACATATATGTGTGTGTGTGTGTGTGTGTGTGTGTGTGTGTGTGTGTGTGTGTGTGTGTGTGTGTGTGTGTGTGTGTGTGTATAATGATAGTAATCTTGATTTAATTTTTTGGACTCTATCAGGTCTTGAAAGCAAAAGCTTTGTGTCCTCCATAAAATTAACACAATGTTCACTCAAATCAAGTAATATATTGTTATTTCAAACAAATGTTAATGGGAGTATTTAGAAATACATCTAAGCTCTGCAATCCTGCAGGTTTTTATTTTTACTGTTTAATGATAATATGGATAAATATGCATTTAAATACATGGTTTATTCATGTCACAATGCATGCTATTCAAAAATCTTAAATAGGAAATTGTTCATCAACATGCTTTCTTAACAATGATAGTATACAATGGAGTCCTTGTTTTATAATGAATTTTATAATTTGCAGCATGTACAGTTTGGGTTAAGTTTTACAGAACATTTTGCAGAGAAATTGTACTACCAGACAATCTAGACCCATACTGTCAACAGTATGATGCCCTTTGTTACTTGTCTCAGTGATTATAGGTTCATAAGTAAATACCAGACCATCACTCAGCAGACTATTATATGTTTAGCCATTAATCAGACAGTTACTAAAGTTGAGAATCTAACCCTATACCTTGTGTTCATGAGGTAAATGCCTTATCCGTTATGTCAACTGCAGTGATCAGTATTCCGATAAACAAGAAAATGTCTGTACTGCAAATTTATTTAGCACATGATTATCTTGTAAGATGCACAGACACATATAGTTCACAGGTGAATGTTAGGCTAACTGCCCTGAAAGAACATTTTAAGCCTAGTCAATGACATGAAGTTATAATCAAGCCCTATACCTTGTGCTTATATGGTAAAATCTTAACCATTATGTCAAATCATCTCCCTGCATGCAAATATATTAGACAGTAAAGCTACATAAATCATATCCGCTCTGTGCATTTTTCTGCATTTCACAGATAGGCTTTAGTATACTTGTGGTTCATCTACCATGACCTTTATTGTGTTGTAGCATGCTCAGGCATAGAAACATTATGCATCATCAGGACTTGACTGAGGGTTGTACAGATGGAAATGATTGATAAGCAACTGTTTTTTTTTTTATTATTATTATTATCATTACTAGTTTTATATGAGGCACATGAAGTGTAAATTTTTTTTTTTCCATTAGCATGTGTTTTTGTTTTTAAGATTCCTTATGTGTGTAATGCATCCTGCTGTTTACTGCAGCAAAACACAAGGATACTGATATTCTAAAAACTTATTCCAAAATGCACAGAACTGCCTGTATATGGATTACAGGTAAAATAGTTTTTTTAGCAGCCCAAACTTGAGATGAAACACTACTGCTTCTTCAAGTTTCCATTGTTTACCAAGGTTGTGTTTCATGCGATTTGTGCCCATGACACTGCTTCAACGTCATACATCTTCTTGTAGATATAGTTCATTTGGACTAGACAGTTATCAGCTGAGTAAAAAGTAAGTGTCTCTTGTGATAGGGGGAGAAGGAGATGTAGGATGTATTTATTTAGAAAAAAATTATGCAGATGTTAAATTGATCACTGATGTTACTTGTTTTCAATGGAGCACTATATTTGCCTGACAGGAGCAAGCTGAAATATATTACTGTGGCTATATTTTCTTTACGTATTTCATCAAAATGAGATAATGTCAATCCACACAGACAGACACAGTGACATTGGCTTTCATCAGGGTGTGTTTGTTGGCTGCTGGAGAAAGCAAAATATCTCATTTTAAAACACTGATATGGTTTGTGTGTGTGTGTGAGGGGGTATTTTTCTAACAGCAAGGAGATGAAGTACATTACGGTGATCATAATATGTTTTTTTTTCTTTTGTAGTCAGACATGAGGAATATACAGTGAAAAAAAAAATTGCTGTACGTCCTAGGCACAGAAACAGTTGATGGAGGAAAGTGTTTGAAAAATGCTATCATTTACTGCAGTGAAACAGTTATTAACTTGATTTGGCAGGTGCTCTAAGTAAGTGTGTTTGTATATGTGTGTGTGTGTGTGTACACGTGTTTGCATGCACAGACATGGAATGAGTCTGAAGTGAAAGTAATTGATGGTTTTATTTACTTCTTTACCAAGTATACTTACTGAGTAGTACACTGATCACAATGGACCGATTTCAGGCATTGCCTGGATAAGATCATTGAAATGTCTTGTCAGGTATACGCCTGACTTGATAGTTTGGAACCAGTTTAAATATAGTGTTGTGGCCTGTATGCTTTTTTATTGATCACAGTCAAAGAGTGACTATTATGGTAAGGATAGAAACAATCTGTAAAAGAAAGTTATTAACTCTGCTCTTCTTTGACCATAGTCAAACAGGTAATAATTTGTTGATTAGAGTTTTGGAAAGTAAAAATATGTGTGTGTGTGTGTGTGTGTGTGTGTGTGTGTGTGTGTGTGTGTGTGTGTGTGTGTGTGTGTGTGTGTGTGTGTGTGTGTGTGTGTGTGTGTGTGTGTGTGTGTGTGTGTGTGTGTGTGTGTGTGTGTGTGTGTGTGTGAACTCCTGTACAGGTGGTCAAGGTCGAATTTCTCAATCATCAGTTGCCTGAACTAAAAGAATCTGAGAAGCATAATGTTAATCTTTGTTTTCCATAGGAAATCATTGCTGGTATGATTTCTACGTGTTTGCCAGCTTGCCAGCAACAATTTCTTTCTTTTGCGAGATTTCGCACGTCTTCAAGTTGGTGTCACCATGGAGTTGATATATATAAATATATAATATATATATATAATTTTGGAGAACTTGCACCTGTTTAAAGTTAACTGTTTTACCCATTTGTGTTTCTGGCAGTGTTTTCTGTGGCTTACAATGATTGCTGTTTTAAGTTTTTATGATCCATAGTAGAACTGTATGTCTGTATGTGTGTGTATTGTAGGGGTCTTGCACTGTATGTATTTGAGGAAAGTTTTACTGCAGACTGTGCTTGTAGTCATTTTGTTTGACAAGTTCACATTCACATTAGGTATGCTATATCAGAGACATATTTTCAGCTGTGAGTGATAATGTATATGCAATGAGCTAAAACCAGTGTCTTTGATATTTTATAAGCATAGTGAAAACATAAACCATGATTTTGGCTTTCTGTATGTTATTTTATTGTGATAATGTCACACCATACATGCCAGAAATCTGTTCTTTTATTAATTTAAAAGCAAATATGCACATTTACTTTTCTCTTTCATAGGCGAGCATGTAACACCTAATTATAAATATATTATCCTTATCAGAACAAAATCACTTTTGTTTGACCCTGAAAGTGATTTTTTTAATATTTTAAGGTGTTGCATTGGTAATAGAATGCATACATGCATATGAAAGCAAAAAAGAGAAGAAATGTACAAACCATTACACTTTTCCACTCTAAATGCCTTAATATGGAAGCCCTTTACATAACAGAATGTTACTTTTGCTATGTAAATTCAATGAAATTTATAAAGATGATGGATAGAAAACAGAATCTGACTTTGCATTTATAGGAAGCCATAAAAGCAAAAGCTATAAATGTGTTGACAGGAGTTTCCAGATGATATGATTGTGTTATTCAAAACCAGATAACCAGGTCTTAACATACTTTCTATTTTTCAATTTAATAATTTAACTTGTACATGGGCATAAAAGCTATTTCTTGATAAATTAATTTCATGTAACAACAGAAGGTAAATTTTTATGTCTCTAGTCAGGTCTAATGTGTGTTTAGTAATTTGCATCATATTTTATATTTATTTGCTAACTGATAAATATACTAGGCATAGTTGCTATTTTCAGGGTTGATCTGGAAGAACTCTTTCAGTAAATTACATTTTCAAAGTCACACAGTAGATAAATGCAGAAGAAGGGAATCGACCCCATGACTACAGGATAATGAAACTGAAGAGAAAATAGCCTTAACTGTCTGCTGTAAAACACCAGATGTATTTCCTATTCCCCATATTTCACATATCACATTATGTGTAACACCTTTTCTACTTACCAACTCAAAAAGAGCATTTAGTTTACAAACAGCACTTTCTGCGAAGGTTGGGCACCAGACTGATAACTCAACACCATAAAAACTCTACTGCCAATCAACAGAGGACCGGTGATTTGCTGTAGCAACCCCTTACCTGGAAAAGCCAAAAGACATTGGGCCGGATTTACAAAAGCTTGTACGGAGTGCAAGAAGTATGTAGGAGCTCACGGAGACAATATGTCTGCCATGCGATCCAGGTACAACCAGCAGGGGCGTGCACAAGAGCAGCTAAAGCTACTCTTGCACGGACAGCATCATGGTATGCAAATTACCTCATTTGCTGCTGAAAGCTATGCAAATGAGGTAAATTTGCAATCCAGGAAACACTAACCTGTCCATGGAAGATTAGTGTTATCTGCAGAAATGTACTCCGTTGGTAACGGAGTACCGTTCTGCAAATAGCTAAATGGAGCTATGACAGCTCCAAATAAAGGATGCATACAGTTGAGGAAGCATGCCAATGGCCAAATATAAGGCCATTGTCATTTATAAATGTTTAAAATTACTAAAATCTAACTTTTTTCCCTGATCCCTGTTGTTTAAGCGTAGCGCAACATCTCGCAAATGTGTGGCACTTTAAAAAACATTAAAATCATTTAAAAATAGCCAAAAATAGCCATTTTCACTAAAAAGTTTATCCTTCCATGCAGATGAATGGCAGGCTGAAGACAACATGGCCACTGAGTAGTGGTTGCTAAGGGGGGGAAGCTCAGTGTGAGAGATGTAACCATGCATTAGTAGGCAATCCTATGCAAATGAGGATATGGATAGTGAATCCCAATTTTCCCCAGCATGTGAGCCATGTCCCAAGAGTGCAAGTGTAGAAGTAGATGAGTAGTAGAGTAGAATATAGGTAACATCATGAGGGGGGTGTCAGAAAGACTGTAAGCTTATTGGAGCACAGTGTCCTGTGTTTGCCCTGAGTTGCTCAGGATTGTAAGAGGCATGTCTACAGTTATCCTTTTTGAAAACCAGAAACCAAAGGTGTATGCCGTGAATATATCTGAAATTTCATGCAAATGTGCACACAGCATTGTGTGCACGTGTGCGCTTGTTTGTGCGGCGCTGCCCTGGGCAGAAACAGAAAGGGAAAAGGAAGGAAAAGAAGTAGTAGGAAGTTAACCAATGAGAAGTAGCTGAGCTGCCAGGTGAAATATATCAGGATCAGCCAATTACACAGGTAGCAGATTAGCCCAGCCAAGCCCAGCACTTTAAACTCTGAAAACAGCATTCTTCCCTGTTTTTTTTCCAAAGAACTCTGCAACACTGCAGTATACAAAGAGGAAAAGCTTAAAAATGTTAAAGTCAAACAAAATGTTAGGGGCTGCTCTTGCTATCATAAACCAACATGTGCACGGTGCTGAGGATGGCAATGTGAATGCTGCTGAGCAACCCACAGTGAGGAGACAGAGAAGAGTGTACAGACCTAGGGTAACCTACCAGGACCTACATGAGCTGGAGATAGTGGAGTGCTACAGGGTGGACATAGACCTCCTGCAGCAAATTGTTGAGCTGTGCCGGCCATGTCTCACACACAGAACCAACAGAGGGGAACCCATCTCAGTGGATACTAAGGTATGTGTTGGCCTAAGAATACTAGCTACAGGAACCTTCCAGAGACCAACTGGTGATATGATGGGGATTTCACAGGCATCAGCATCCAGGGTACTGCACCAGTACCTGGATGCCATGTCAGCACATGTCAGTGAGCACGTATATTTTCCCAATTCCTGTCAGGCACTGGCCAGCAATATGCGTCTTTTCCACCAAATAGCAGAATACCCTGAGGTAGTGGGTGCAATAGACTGCATGCAGATACACATCAAAGCACCACCCAGTGAGCAGGGTAGGGTCTACATCAACCACAAGGGCTTCCCCTCCATCAACTGCCAGGTTGTGTGTGATGCCCAGGGCATAATAATGAATGTGTGTGCTGGCTGCCCCGGAAGTTATCACAATTCCCACATCTGGCATCTGATGCAGCTGTACCAGAGATTTGCCAATGGGGACATCCCTGATGGTCACCTAGTGGGGGATGCTGGATATGCACTGGAGCCGTGGCTGATGACACTCATCAGAAATGCACACACACACACGAACAAGAGCTCCATAATGAGGCACATGCACAAACAAGAAACATAATTGAGTATGTGTTTGGGATGCTCAAGTCACAGTTCCGGTGCCTGGACACATCTAGTGGAGCCTTGCAGTACTCACCAACTACATGTACCCAAATTGTCATGGTATGTGCCATGCTACACAATATGATCCTGTGGAAACAGCTGCAGCAGGAACAACATGAGGCAGGACCAAACAGCCACCCACCATTGCCAAGGCCTGCACAGGCACAGCGTGAGCCTGCCCCAGTAGGCAGAAGAAGGTGTGCCTAGTATGCAGCACATACACTGACTCAGTAGGAACCCTGGAAATGACACGTCTCTTTGACTCGCACATACAGTGAAAGGGATGCCAAACTTGACACTACCTGTTTACAAACATGTATAGGGAGTGTAATATGTGCATCCAACATAGGCAGCCCTGCAGCACCACCTGAGGCACGAGTCCCTATTTTAAGCAATATAAAACACTGCTAAGCAACTTTTAACAGTATTGAGCATATTTATATACAATTGCACGTAGCTTCACACCACGCTAACCAGCGCATTGGGCAATGTCAGGCAACGTTGGGCAATGTTGGGCAAAGTTGGGCAAAGTCACGTAAACATGCTCACACCTGCTTTACTGTTCCTTAACCAGTCAGGTCTGCCCAGCAGGAAAATAAAAAGTAGTGAAAGGGCTTGAACTCAGGATACTGTGCACTATAGTCACAGTACCTAACCACTAAGCCATGACAGCATTTCACTGGCACAGACGCAACTTAAGTCACTCACACATACCAGTTGGGGGGGGGGGGTCACATACCTAACAGTCACAGCCAGCAGGACAATTGTAGACAAATGCAAACACAAACAAATGCTGTATCCTGCCTTCTGAAGAGGCATATGAGTAACCTCCCCCCAGGCCTATGCAGACAGATAACAGCAGGCCAGGCAGTGTGATGTGGGTTGGGTAGGCTATGAAGTCACAGACTAATATGCATGTAATTGGAAGCTAAGGTCTGTAGTACAGTGGTATGCCTCAAGCCAGTACGATAGGCAACAGTACAGACTGAAATGGAGTACCTGACATAGCAGTGCAAGCCTAGCATATGTGTGTAAGTGCCAGGTGAACCCCTCATCCTATGTACACCCACAGTAACAATCAGGTGTGCCCCCAGGTGGAAATGTACAAATAATAGCTGTCCGCCCTGTATGTAGAAATGTTGATAAGTCTATGCAAATTGACTCATGGAAGCCCTGCAGGCACAGCATGCTTCCTGTCGATGTACAACACAAAGGTGATCCCTGAAGTAAAAAACAACTTGATTTTTCACACACATATAGTATATATGCCCATAGTGGGCATGCTCACACACTTAAACAAATGAAGCAAATGTCAGTCAACAACATACTGAAAGGTCATACTGGGCATACTCACACACTTAAGCAAATGAAGCAAATGTCAGTCAACAACATACTGAAAGGTCCTAATGGGCATGCTCACACACTTAAACAAACAAAGCAAATGTCAGTCAACAACATACTGAAAGATCATACTGGGCATGCTCACACACAAAGAAATGAAGCAAATGTCAGTCAACAACATACTGAAAGGTCATACTGGGCATGCTCACACACAAACAAATGAAGCAAATGTCAGTCAAGAACATACTGAAAGGTCATACTGGGCATGCTCACACACGTAAACAAATGATGCAAATGTCAGTCAACAACATACTGAAAGGTCATACTGGGCATGCTCACACACAAACAAATGAAGCAAATGTCAGTCAACAACATACTGAAAGGTCATACTGGGCATGCTCACACACTTAGGCCATGTCTAAGTACAGCAGTGGGCCACACATATCTGGCAGTTGCAGTTCTTACTCCAGACACTTGTCACTATTCACCAATCCTGCCTTGCGCACATAGTGATATGAAAAGAGACCCATATAATATATTGGACCCCTGTCATAATCAAACTATGTACTACAAGTACTTAAGTTGTTCAAAGAAAATGAAAATGCAAAGAAGATCAACAATTCTCCGATCAGCATCATCAAGAAACAATGAGCACTCCTAACATTATTCAAGCCATGTTCTGGCAAAAATATTGCCAAAAAGTCCATAGAGAACCATGAAGCTTTCTTTCGCTATGTCATAAATATCAATGTAAACTCATATATGTTCTGAGTCAGTGCAAAGTGTAAATGAATACATGTACATGACTGGCATTGCCAACATCTTGTCAGACAGGTTCATACATATTTACCCCCCCTCTCACTGACAAAAGGGCCCATTACCATACCTGAAGATTGTGAAAACCCAGAAATCACATATACAATGGTTAAACAGCTCTATCCAAACCTAAAAACATGGCGTCTATGGGATGACATGGTTTCCCTGGCTGTGTTATATGTGAACTTCGAAACAAACAGACCCTGCACCTGAACAGTCTGTTGAGACTCACCCTCTGTACATGATATAAAACTGTTGAATGGGTTACAGCAATGTTTGGCACACTCCACAAGTGTCGGTGCACAACAGACCATGGGAACTATAGTCTTATAATCCTAATAAGCCTGATCTGCAAGGCCATGGAGTCCATCATTATGGAACTCATAAACAGAGCTATTGGGAGTCTGCAAACACCCAACCCTACCCATTGTGGTTTGGTCAGGGGCAGATCATGGTTCCAAAACCTGCTAGACAGTTTTCAAGGCAGTCACCCAGGACATACATCCATGAAATGAGCTCCACATGGCTTACATGGACCTTGAAAAGCACTTTTCCAATATCCCACACACATGTCGTATCCACAAAATCAACAACCTGTACATAAACACGTATGTCATCTGATGGATTGCCAACTGAGGCACAGATAGATCCCACAAGGTAAGAATTGTGGTCTCCTGTTCAAGCTGGTAACAACTGCTGTCCCCCATGACTCAGTCCTGGGACCCCTCCTGTCTGGTGTATACTTTTCAGAAATACAGTCAAACACACAAGGGCTATGTTTATCAAAGTTTGTGGATGATTGCAAAAAGGTTGTCATAATCGATGTTTGGGACAACAGAGACATCCTTAAAAAGGGTCTCAGCCAGACAGATGTGGTGTCAAAATTATGGCCTCGAGCTACAGTCATACAAATACCACATAGGTGCCAACACCCTAAATATGGAGGTAATAATAGGGGATCTATGGACACATGTGGATAGTCATCTCTACTTCCAGAAACACATTCAGAAAGTGGTTAGAAAACCATGCTATGTGTTCCCACAAATTGCCAAGGTCTTTGCATGTAGGTCAAAGGAGGTACCCTCTATTCATCAGTCATCAGACCCATCAGAGAGTATCATGGCACACTTGCGATAAATCTGACTAGGCACCTTCAGCAGCTGGAAAGACCACTGAAGTACTTCAGCAAGAGGATTACTGGCCTCAAAGAGTTGCCCCATGCAACAAGACTGAATTTAACTCAATCTGTACTATGTTGCATACTGTCTACTCAGGCGATCTCTGCCCAACAGACAGGTCCATGTCCAATGCAGAACTGATGTACATGCGCTATCTGAAGTAAACCCAAACTCACTGTGCCACATGATCTAGGGATATCATAATCACAACAATAAATAGAACATGTTGGAGGGATATATTACTTACTCACAGACTTCCCTTGCTTTGGAACAGGGTCCCAACCTACACTAAGCTGAGTCCCTAACTGACACTCTTCCAGAGGAGCCTTGATGAGTGTATGTGAAACTGAACTGTCATACCATGGATCACTTCATCAACTCTACTACACAGAGGCCTAGGGAACTAACCCCATGTGTGGGATAGCTGCACTCTCTGACCATACTAATATATGCCTTCAGGCAGATAGTCTATTACCTACCTATGTACCTATATATATATATATATATAATAAGCCAAAGATGGATGGGTAGAGATGTGTGTAAGAGGGTGATCATGACAGGGAGCCATCCAGGACTATCCCACCCAGCACACATCTCAATGGCACAAAATACATAAGGTGCACATCTCACCCACTGTACAAAACAGCCACCAGTATCTGTAAGCATTACAGTGTATGTGGTCCATGTGCCTGCTGTATGACATGACTGTACAATGAAGTCCACATCTACTATCTGTAGACATGTACCTGTCACATAGGTATGTAGTAGACTATCTTCACAAAGGCATATATTAGCCTAGGCAAGTTGTGCAGCTTTCACCACCCCATTGGGTAGTCTCCTTAGCCCTAGTTCTAATAGTTAGTACCCTAAGCCCCTTTCTAGTGGGGCTGCTGATGTGATGCCTGGCATGAATTGTCTGTTTCCCATCCACTCACCAAGGTTCCTATTGAAGAATGTCAGCGAGGGGCTCTGTCTGATGTACATTGGGACTCTATTCCACAGTAATGCAAGTGTCTGGGATGATACTCTATCCCACCAGCATGTTGTATTCATTGTTGTGATGAGGTTCATATCCCTGGAGTGTGTAGTGTGACTCAATTTTGTTATCCGTAGATGGAGCATGCACAACAGTTATGTGTTGGACATGGCTATGCATGTTAGGCAGAGTGTGCCTCTGAGTAGGTGCACGCAACGGAAAACAGATTTAGTTTTACCAGTTGTGTTACATAACACAACTATTTGAGGCCTGCAATCCTCTTGGTGAGGTACTTCTGTGGTCTCTACAGCTGCTGGATATGCTTAGTTGAGTACATCCAAAATGGTGCATTGTACTCAATGATGGGTCTGATGACTTAAGAGTAGAGGGCCACCACTACCTCTTTTGATCCTGATGCTAACCCTTTGTTGATTAGGTGGGCCACATAGGATTTCCCAATCACTTTAGCAACATGGTTGTCAAAGGAAAGATAACCATCTACTTGTGTCCCCAGATCCCTTATTACCTTGTCAGTTTTAAGGGGGTAACACCTATGTGGTAGTTTGTGGGTACTTTGTTTTCACCAAAGGGGATTACTATGCATTCTCCCACACTGAGCCTGAGGCCATGATTCTGACATCACACATCTGTCTCATATGGCAAACACTTTACAGTTCCCAGCAAACTTAGTCAACCACAACCCTCTTGTGTTGGCATGTACTTTTGAGAAGTCTATACCAAACAGGAGGGACCCCAGGACTGAACCCTGGGGGAGACCAGTTGTTACCAGTGTAGAGTCTGACATGTAGCCAGCAACTCTTAATTTGTGGGATCTATCTGTGAGCCAGTTTGCAATCCATCTTGTGATGTATGGATTCATGCCCAGGTTGGTGAGTTCATCTATGATACCTGACTGGGGAATGGTGTCAAAAGCCTTAGCGAGGTATAGGTAGGCTGTGTGTAGCTCATTTCAATCATCTGTAGCCTGGGTAACTGTCTCAAAGAAATCCACCAAGTTCAGGAGGCATGATCTGCATTTGACGAAGCCAGACTGGGTGTGCTAAACTATGTGAAGGTTCCCAATGTCTTTATTGTTGACTTCCATTATGATTGGCTCCATTGCCTTGCAGATCAGACTCATCAGGTTCATAGAGCATGAATGCCAAGGGTCTTTTGTGGCCCCACCCCTGTGGAGTGGGAGGAATATTGCTGTGCAACATTCTATGGGTACATATCCTGTAGAGAGCATGTAGAGAGAGGTGAAGGTATCCTTGATGAATATGGATACATCCCCACCCTATGTGCTATGATCCAGGTTCTGATGCTGGAAGGTATGGAATGAATAGTATCCTGGTAGTGCTGGTGTGCTCTTTGGAGCTTTGAACTAGGTTTCTGTTACTGCACAGATATCAATATTCTCCATATTGAAAAGTGCCTCGAGTGTGTGCATCTGGAGACTGAGACTTCTGCCAATGAGTAGCATTTAGCTCACTTTGTGGTTATTTGTGTTGGTTACGGGGTTTGGTTTGTCGTGAGTGACAATGAGAAGTCAATGTCTCATTGGTCCGATCTGACCATAAGCTAACTACCCTACATATCCACATTCTGCCCCCACTCCCCATTAAGGAAACCATGTTAAAAAATATCTCCAAAGACAACTTCATGATTCTTAAGACAGAAGTGGTGAACTTCAGGATACCCATACAGATGAACAATACAGTTATGACTACTGAATCATACACAAATGCACTTTATAAGCACTTACATGAGTGCATGGATTGTGCTATCCCAAACAGAACCAAGACGCTATTCTCTAAGAAAAGGAAGCCAATCTGGTGGCACCCTGCCATAAACAAACTGCACAAAAGAAGGAAGAAACTGTTGCAAAAGAGGGTAAAACCCATGAGTGGAGGAGCTTCCTGGTCAGCCTCAGTAAGCAGCTGCGATCCCTGATAAAATCCTCCAAAGCTAGTTACGAAAACAAAATTGCCACTGATTCTAAATACAACCATAAAGCATTCTATAGCTATGTCAGGAATCACAATGGCAACACTCAGATCTGCTCTGAGTTACAGCACAATGGCACTAAATATACAGACCCAACTGATATTGCCAACATCCTGGCAGATAGGATCAGTGCTAACTTTACCCGTCTCTCACCCATGAAAGAGCCCATCTCTATATCGGAAGATTGCAAAGTTTCTGTCATCACGGCTGCCCAGGTAAAAACCACTCTCCAAAGCCAGGAACACAGCATCCATGGGACCAGATAACATCCCAGGCTGCGTTCTACATGAACTACAGAATGAACTGGCACCACACCTAAGTACCATTTTCAATCATAGCCTCACCTCAGGCTTTGTGCCTGCTGAATGGCACACAACGACAGTTATCCCACTACACAAGGGGGGAGCCACCATGGACCCCGGGAACTAGCACCCCATTAGCCTGATGAGCCTGGTCTGCAATCATGGAACTTATAAACAAAGACATTGGCAATCTCCAAACTCTGGACCACAACCCTTTTGGGTTTGTAAAAGGCAGATCATGTCTCCTAAACCTGATAGACTTCTTCGAAGCAGTCACCAAAGCCATAGACAAGGGTAAGGTGGTTCACAGCCTATCTAGATCTTGCCAAGGCTTTCAACGCCATCCCCCACTCTGGAATTATAAATAAACTCACTAAACTAGGTATAAATCCCTATGTCACAAGATGGGTTGCCAACTGGCTCACTGACAGGACCCACACTGTGAAAGTAGCAGACTCCAAGTCCGACTTCAGACCAGTGACAAGTGCAGTACCACAGGGTTCAGTCCTGTGTCCTGTCCTGTTTGGTATCTACTTCCCTGAAGTACAGGCTAACACAGAATGTCTTTGGCTAATGAAGTTCCCAGATGACTGCAAACTAGGAGCCATAATCGAAACTACTAATGATGTGGACATCCTACAAAAGGGCCTCAATGAGACAGATGCCTGGTGTCAAAGCCATGGCCTCAAGCTCAATGCCAAAAAGTGCATTGTCATCCCCTTTAGTAAAAGCTCTGTACCCATGAACTACAACATAGGTGATAGTATACTTAACACTGAAAGTGTGATAAGAGACCTTGGGACGCAGGTGGTCAGTAGAATCTCCTTTGATAATCACATCACTACAGTAGTCAGGAAATCCTTCTACATAGCACACCTCATCACAAAAGGTTTCTCATGCAGAAAAAAAGAGATCATTGTTCCCCTCTACTCATCACTCATTAGATCCATTATAGAGTACAACACCCCTTTTGTTATGTACCCCACAAGACATCTACAACAACTGGAAAGCCCGCAGAAATACTTCACAAAGAGGATTAGCAGCCTCAAATACATGCCCTACACAGACCGTCTCAAAACACTCCAGCTTTACTCTGTCGCATATCGCCTACTCAGAGGTGATCTCTACCTAACATACAAAGCTATGTCAAACACAGAGCTGCTGGACATGTTCCACTTAAAGAAATCCCAATCTCTCTGAGCTTCGGCCCCAAAACCTGGACCAAAATACAAAAGGAGGGGTGTATCCATTTCCATAAAGGATACCCACACCTCCAGGTTAGTGGCACAGCACGAGGCCTCGGAGACCATCCAAGTGCAGCTAACAGTGGGCAAAGCTGCTTATCAGATCATAACCTGCTACAGATCACCTACCTTGTCTCAGGACCCTCACTCAGCATTCCTGAGACACTGGAAAATATAGAGGTCCTACCAAACACCATGATATTAGGAGATTTCAGCTACCCAAGCATTGACTGGGAGAATTACTCAAGTACAATCTCCTTTGCCCAATTCTTCCTAGAGTTTATAAACTCAAACACCCTGGAACAGCTGGTCACCATGCCCACTAGAAGTGACAACATACTGGACCTGATCATCACCAACATGGGGGATCAGTGTTCCACACCAGAGGTAAACCCCTCGCCGTTAAGATCAGATCATAAAGTAATTACACAGGACATCCAGATCCCGACCCCACACCCAGTCAAGGAAACCACTGTGAAAAACTTTTCAAAGGCAAACTTCACACTTCTCATGACCAAAGTGGAAAGTTTCAAAGCCCCCTTGCTACAAGATAATGATATCCAATCCGCAGAATCCTTTACAAGTGCATTATATGAGCATCTATAGGGATGCATGGATCAAGCCATCCCGAGTAAAACCAAGACTCACTCCTCCAAAAAGAGGAAACCAGTCTGGTGGTCCTTGGCCATAAATATGCTATACAACAAAAGGAGGAAGCTACTATGATGGAGCAAAATTCCAAAAAGGAAAGGCATCACTGATAATTATTAGCAAGAAACTACAATCGCTCATAAAATCATCCAAGGCCAGTTTCTAAAGAAAAATTGCCAAGGAATCTAAAGATGACCACAAAGCCTTCTTTAGCTATATAAAACATTTAGATGGCAACTGTCAGATATGCTTTGAGCTACTGCAAAATGGCAAAAAATATACTGAACCAACTGACATTGCCAACATCCTGGTGGACAAGTTTTGTGCAAACTTCACCCCCCCACCCCCAAAAAGGCCTGTGTCCATCCCACAAGAATGTAGATCCTCAGACATCATGGACATGCAGGTAAAAACAGCCCTCTCCAAAACTATGAACACAGCATCGATGGGACTGGATGGTGTCCCAGGCTGCATCTTACACAAGCTCCAAAAGGAACTAAACCCTAACCTAAATTCACTGTTCAGACTCAACCTTACCACAGGCTATGTACCCAAAGAATGGCATACAGCAACTTCATCCCGCTCCATAAAGGTGGTTCCACAACAGAACCTGGGAACTATCACCCTATAAGCCTGACCAGCCTGCTCTGCAAAGCTATGGAGAGAATTATCATGGAACTCATAAACAGAGACATTGGGAACCTCCAGACACTGGACCCTACCGAATTTGGCTTTGTTAAAGGCAGATCCTGCCTTCTAAACCTAGTTGACTTCTTTGAAACAGTTACCAAGGCCATAAATGAAGGGAAGGTAGTCCACACAGCCTACCTGGACCTCATTAAGGCCTTCACCACCATTACCCCACTCTGGCATCATCGACAAGCTTACCAGCTTGAACATTAACCCCTATGTCATGGCTCACGGATAGAACACACATGGTCAGAGTTGCGGGTGCCATGTCCGACTCTAAACTAGTCACAAGTGGCATCCTATAGGTCTCGGTCCTGGGACCCCTCCTGTTAGGTATATACTTCTCTGAGGTACAAGCAAGCATGGGAGGACTATGGCTGACCAAGTTCGCAGATGACTGCAAACTGGGAGCCATAATCGACTCTCTGGCTGACACACATATCCTCCAGAAGGATCTTACAGAGACAGATACCTGGTGTCAAAACCATGGCCTCAAGCTGAATGCCAAAAAATGCATAGTCATCCCCTTTGGAAAAAACAAAGTGCCCATGAATTACTACATAGGTGGTAATCCACTAGGTACGGAAAATGTAATTAGGGACCTGACCCAGGTAGATAGTAACCTCTCCTTTGATAATCACATTGCCAAAGTGGTTAGATATTCCTTCTATGTAGCCCACCTAATCATGAAAGGGTTCAACTCTAGATCAAGAGAGGTCAATGTGCCCCTCTACTTATCACTCATTAGGCCCATAATAGAGTACAATGCCCCATTTGGTATGTACCTTAATTGGTACATGCACCAGCTGGTAAGACCACAGAAGTACCTCACCAAGAGGATCATTGGCCTCAAAGAGATGCCCTATGCAGGTCGACTAAATAAACTCCAGCTCTACTTGGTTGCTTACTGCCTGCTCAGAGGTAATCTATGCCTGTTGTATAAGGCCATGTCCAACCCAGAATTAATGGACATGCTCCGCCTCAAGGAAAAACAAATCTCTTAGAGCCACACACTCCAGTGAATTAAACCTCAGCAAAGCAATAAACAGGACGTGCTGGAGGGATAGATTCCTGTCCCAGAGACTTCCCTCACTCTGGAATAGAATCCCAGTTGATGTTAGGCAGAGCCCCTCACAGACTCTCTCAAGAGGAATCTTAACGAGTGGATGGAAAATTGTAAATTTACCCCTGGGATCACTTCAGTGGCCCTGCTAGACAGAGGCCCAGGAAATTAATTTAAAAAGGAGGTGAAAGCCAACACATTCTGGCTAGACTTATAAATGCCCTTGGGCAGATATCCCAGTACCTACCTATGAACCTATGAACCTACACGCTCTAGGGACCTAAACCTTGTCACCACAATAAACAGAACATGCTGGAGGGATAAATTCCAGTCCCAGAGACTTCAAATACTCCAGAATAAACTACCTATCTATATCAAACAAAGCTCCTCATTAGCACTCTTCAAGAAAAATCTTGATGATTGGACGGGAAATAGTAAATTCACCCTGAGGATCACTTCTGTGTCTCTGCTCGACAGTGGCACAAGAAAATAAATTTCTTGGGTGGAAAAGCAAGGGTACCTTTTTGGCTGGGCTTGTATAGGCCCCAGGGCCAATAGCCTAGTACCTACCTATGAACCTATGAACCTTTGAGCCTTGCCTAAAAAAGGTAATATGGGGACAGCAAGAGCCTTGGTCAGTATTCAGAAGCATAGGGGTGACAGGTGAAAACACAGGCAGACAGAGACTGGATCCCCTTTGAATGACACCAGAAGCTCAGCCAATTGTTGAAGTTTATCATCTTTCTGTTATATTGCAGTATCATGTAGGTGAAGGTAAGATGCTACTCAAGGTTTGACCCTGTGTGTGCCAGCATGTGGTGCATCAACCCATATATGATATGGTCATGGCCTATGCATACAATACACTCACAATACATCTAGTATGATAAGCCTGCTGAGGTTAGCAAATGTAAAAAAAAACTTTGTGCAGACTGTCAGCAAGTAATGTCTGTATTGCATCCTGTAACTCCATATTGCTTGCTGAAGTGTAAAGATGTACTTAGTTTGGATTAAGAACACTGCACTTGCCAACTGTGTGTGTGTGTGTGTGTGTGTGTGTGTGTGTGTGTGTGTGTGTGTGTGTGTGTGTGTGTGTGTGTGTGTGTGTGTGTGTGTCTGTCTCTCCCTGGGGAGAGAGCAACCTTTTTGGAGACTACTCACACCCCTTAAAAGTGGAATACTCATCTTTGTCGTCTCATGATGTCACCATTCTACAAATATACTTGTGGAAAAGTAAAATCCCGGTAATGTGTATAGCACGTCATGTAAATGCCTACAGCTGTAATATCATGATGTAGTTAGGTAGGGGTTTGAATCCTGCACTTGCCTATTGTGTGTGTCTCCCTGGAAATGAGCAACCTTTCTGAAGACTATTCACACCCCTTAAAAGTGGTATACTCATCTTTGTCAAGTCTGATGATGTCACCATCCTACAAATATAACTGTGGAAAAATTAAATCCCAGTAATGTGTATAGCATGTCGTGTAAATGCATACTGCTGTAGTATCATAATGTGGTTAGGAAAGAGTTTGAATCCCACACTTGATGACTGTGTGTGTATGTCTGTGTTCCAGTTATGTGACACCATTGGCCAATGTGGAGTGGGTTTTGATTTTTCTAGTGTATGACATATCACAATGACAACTGTATGTGCATTACACATGTAAGGTAGCTGTGGGACAAATCCATACACATACATGTGACCTCAAGTATTTCATAGGTGGGTACTCTGCTTTCTCCATGAACGCATGTGTTATCTTTGCTAGAGTGTGCTGGTGCTTTCCAGACCTTAGGTCACTTATGTATGCTTGTGACAAGCTTAGCCACTGCAGTGATCCCTGAGCTACGTCTTCCGTTTCACATCCACTCATCACAGTTTCTATTGAGGAGTGTGAGTGAGGGTTTATGCTTGAGGTATATTTGAAACCTGTTCCAAAGCAAGCAAAGTCTGGCAAAGATGACTAATAATTATAGGTGTGCAGCAACCTCTGTGGATCTGCATGCAAACCCTTTATTGCTTATGTGCTCCACAGAGGGATTTCCAAAACCCTTTGGTAATGTGATTATCAAAGGAGAGATGACTTAAAACATGGCTCTATGTATACATTAGTACCGGTTCCACATTTTGGGGGCAACTACCTATGTGGTACTCTGGGGATACTTTGTTTTCTAAAAATGGATAACTATGCTTTCTTTGGCTTATAGCTTTACAGCATGAGTTTGACACCAGGTATCTGTCTGTATGATACCCTTTTGAAGGATGTGTGTGTCATCTGGAGAATAAAGTATAGCCCACAATATTCATTGTCATCAAACATGGGCAGACATATCCCTACTGTGTTTGCTTGTACCTAAGAAAGCTATATGCCAAACAGGAGTGGTCCCAGGACTGAGTAAAGGTGAATACCACTTGTTACTGGCATAGAATAGTACATGGAGGCTGCAAATGTTACTGTGTGTCCTACATCTGTGTGTCAGTTGTCAAGCCATCATCTAACAATTGTTTATGGTCAGTCTGTTGAGGTTATATAAAATACCAGTATGTGGGATGGGTATGAATTGCTGGTGAGCTATAGCTTGGCTGTGTTGACCACCCCTCCCTCACCTATAGCCTTGTTGACTGGCTTGAAGTCTACTAGGTGTAGGAGCCATGATCTGGCCTTTAGAGAACCTAAGTGGGTATGGTGCAGTGTTTGCAGGTTCATAATGTCTCTGTTAATGAGTTCCATACTGCTGTGCTCCATAGCCTTCCAGATAACATTGGTCTGGCTTATAGGGTGAGAGTCTCCAGGACCTGTTGTAGTTCTACCCTTAATCAATGTATGTTAATATTTGCACTGGGTGTGATGAGGGTGGACAGGTTTAAGAATAAGTATATTAGAGGGTCAGGCTAGGTTTGAAGGTTAGTAGACCATGCCAGATTGGCAGGATTAAGTTGGTGTGTACATGTGCTGAGGAGGGATGCAGAGTATATTGTGAAATAGATGCTAAGGATGAAGCCGCCAGGTAACAGGAATAGAGGAATGCCTAAGATGAGGTTTATAGCTGTGGTGAGAGAGGACATGCAGATGGATAGTGTGATAGCGCAAGATGCAGAGGCCAGGAAGAAATGATGTACTGTGGCGACCCCTAATGGGACCATCCAAAAGGAGAAGAAGAAGAAGACATTGTAGCTCAACCCTTGTGGACTGTGAACACCATTACCGTGTGTCATTCCACAAGTATGTAACCTGTATAGAGGCTGCATCTGGACAGAGCGTTTAGGTGAGTGGTGACTTCATATGTCAGCTTGTGTATGATACAGCCAGGGACACTGTCCAGTACCAATGCCACTGTGGTGTGTACTTTGTTAAAGAGATGTTTTAACTAGAGTGTCTGCGAATCATCAGGTTTTACATTCTTCCGGTCTGGAAATATGGCCCTTGTGTAATGACAGGGTGGTGAAATCCGCATTCAAACTGTCTGACAAGGAATTGGTAATGTCAGTCACATAAGTGTACTTTGTGACCATTTACATTAACTGTGACCCAATCTGCGATTTCCCCTGTAGATTATGAACAACATTGAAGAAAGCTTTAGTTTTGTCTTTGGAATCCTTGCCATTTTGTATTTTGAAGCTTGCCTTGTATGTTTATTGAGGGATTGTATTTTCCCAATGATACTGACCAGAAAGGTTATCCCTTCTTGGTATGTAACTCTTTTTTGGTACAAATTCACACTTCTATTATATATTTAGTTTATAGCAGGGGTCCATGAGACTAATGCAATTTTACTGTATAAGAGAGAATTTCTTGTGTTTGTGATAGCACGGTCCATGCAACCCTGTAGGTGAACAGTGTGCATTAATAAAGGATTATGCTGCTGGGACAGTGTTAACCTTAGTAATGCAAACCAATGACAGATAGCAACAACAGCATCAACCACAGCACAGTGTCAACCTGTGTCATACACACACATGTGTACTCAAGTTCCAAAATGTGTGTAGTACAATGCATACTGGCCACCAACAGAAAGTATGGAGTGTTAACACTGGCCAATACAGGGCATGTCACCCTGCCCATGTGTCCAATATGCACGTACATGCAGACAGTGCACCTCCACCATGTTCACAAATGTACATCTGCAGACCTGTGCTGCACACACCCCACACTTACTGTCCACTGTATAACACATGCTGATACAACTACACACATCAGCCATGTGGCACATGGGCAAACAAAACGCAATTGGAATAAACACTGGTGGAAACAATACAACATTGCTAATTACACCTTTAATGCATCATGCCTGCTCAGCTACACCTTCAAGGATATCATTACACTTTACTGCTGACAACATGCTACACATTCAACCATTGCTATACTTTATTAAAGTCACCCTGTGCATCAGCACCATGTTAGCCTGTTCTTGCATCAATGTTACAGATGCACAGGGTGTGTTGTTGGTTTGCCAGAGGCCTACACTGAGCCATACAATCGACATGTGTGTGTGAGTGTGTGTGTGAGGGCTATGAGTACTGTTATGGGCCAATGTTCATGTAATGTGTGCGGATATGTGTTTGCCCTAGATTTCTGGTTTATGTATGTGTGTCTGCATGCACACAGTTCCACCATGTAGCTGCCATATACAGGGATTTGTGAGACAGCTACAGACTGTACCGGGCAGGCTTTACAGATTACCGTCTCTGGCCATGGATACGTGTAGTAAGAATCTTTGTATTCAACATCTTTGTATCATGTATAGTAAGGGTTAAAATGTGAAATTGCATTGTGTGCAAAGAAGCAAGTTAAAATAAGTTGTTTTTCTTATAAAGAATTTGCTGACCAAAGAGGAATGCACAGATGTTACCTTGGTCCAGGCACAAGCTTATCTTGTGCCTGACCTCTGACCATCTAAGGCTCCAGTATGTGAATTTATAGCCTTGACTGAAATTCCTTGTCTGGTAACCAGTTACTGTGTATGTGCAGAGAAGGGTATAAAAACCCATGTGAAGTGTACAAAAATTAGACTGCTGACATACCATGTACTTTGTAGCATGTCTCCATGCATGTAAAATAAACCTTTTTGCTTATTTTTATCTGCGTGATTCTTCCAGTATATGTTAAGAGTATTAAAATCTTTTGACATTTCTGGTGCCCAAGACCGTGGGGTCACCTCTTCATGCATAATCGCATAAGAGGGACTGAAAAACCTGTACAGGAAGGGGAGAACGAATCTCGGGCTCCCTTGAACGGAAAGACCTCCAACGAAGAAGTTGTAAGTAGAGGCCAGTCACTCTTAGATTCGATCCGTGGGACGGTGATGAACAGAGCGGAAGAACCGCAGAAAGGTAAGCGTAACATTTTTTTTCTTTCTTTTTGTATTGTTCTCTTTCTAAAAGAACAAAGGGACTAGTCATAAGGGAATCGTCTTTTGGTTTAATTTTACAAAAGAACGGTAGAGATCTCAGGAAAAGGAAACTAATTTTTCTCTCAGATTAGAAAAATGGGAACAGGGAGTAGTTGCTGTAGTTGCAGCGACCGCTCAAACAAAAGAACCAAGGATGAACAATATATGTTCAACCTACATCCAAATAATTTAAAATTTCTAAAAAAATGGAAAAAAGATTATGAGTTTAGTGGAAATCTAAACAAATTAGAATGTCAAAATTTGGTAAAAAGTTTATGTAAGGATGCAGGAAATAAGGTTAAAGATCAAAAGAGAATAGGATTTCTCCAGGCTCAGAAGTGGTTAGAGGAAGCTAATAAAAAATATAGAGAACAGCTTCGAAACAAAAAAACTGGTGACTCGAGTGCAAAAGATAAATTTTTCGACCAAAAGGACGATAATGAAACATCTGCCGTCTGTCGCAAGGCGATGGCCCCACCCTTATATTCAAACCTGGAAACCCTTAAAACCAGTCCACCTCAGTATCAGGAAAGTGAAGAAGTGAGTCAAAGCAAAATCATACCTCCCGTAGTTTTACAAAAGCAGGCGGATGACACTCTGGACCTACAAACCAGTAGTATAGACAAATCAGAATGGAAACAAAAGGAAACCGAAGTTAATTCGGCGTCCACAGAGTATCCCCTCATAGAAGTAGCAAATCCGCAAGCGGGCACGTTCGGACAGGGTCCCACCATTATAGTTTATCAACCCTGGACGCGGGAAGACATTCGAAAAGCCGTAGAAGGAATACCACACCCTAGGTTAGATATGACCAAGTTTTGTGAAGACGTCGCAGGCATGATAGAAAGTTATAAGCTAAATGCCGTAGAGTTGGAACAAGTAGTTCGACAAATTTTGGGTCCCGACTGGCACTTGGTCTGTGGGGACTGGGATCCCATAACCAGAGTAGATAATAAGCCACTTGCCCACAATTCGGACTCATACCAAAAGCAGATCAAGGATTTACTAGCCCGTATTTTGGATAAATGGAAGCCTAGGGCAGACTGGACCTGTATCAATAGATGTGTACAAGCAGACGATGAAAAAGTAGACAACTATTTGCAGAGACTTATCCAGTGCTTTGATAACCATAGTGGTATGCAAAAAGAAATAGATCAGTCAAAAGACTCCTCATATGAACAACAACTAAAAAATGCCTTTTTAAAAGGATGTAAAAGTGCTATTAGCAACTTTGTCCAAAAGCATATGATAGACCATCGGACGGCATGTCTGCAGCCCCTACTGGAGTATGCAAGACATGCAGAAAAATATTTAGAAGAAAAGAAAAAAAACAAGCTCAAACCTTTACGGTGAGTGAAGATGGGACACTTATGCTACTGCAAGGTCCGACTAGCAGGAGTAGAGGAAGGGGCAGAGGCAGAGGTAGAGGAAGAGGTAATGTGGGACATTCCGAAGATTATGAAGGTAGACAAAAAAGAGGAGAATGTTTCAAATGTGGTAAAAAGGGACATTTTGAGGATTGCCGGTCTTCTGAAAAAACTAAAACCACCCCGGATCACGGGTCAGCATGACTATATGATGGTGGTGGAGGTGAATCAGACCCAGATAAAGAGGCTGATTGGCCAGAGTCAATAAGACAGAGTGAAGAGGAAGATTTTGAGGACGCAAACGAAGAAGGTAAGGGTGAATGTGCAGGATGGGAAAATGAAATGACTGATTTTTCAGAAGAAGGTGAATATCAGGTTGTTAATTTAACAGTGCTGGCTGTAACTATGCAGCTAGAGGCACAACCAATAATCACACTTCAAGTAGAAGGTAAGGATGTAGAATTTCTGTGTGATTCAGGGGCCTCCAGGACCCTGCTAAGAAACTCTGCAGTGCCATCCGATGTAACTTCTGATGACTATGTATTAGTCAAGGCAGCAAATGGCCGTATCTATAAGGAACCATTATCTAAACCTTTATGGTTCATGGACCCTGAAACTAACCAAACTATCAGGTTTCGAGTTATTGTCTCCAAAATTTGCCCTGTAAACTTATTAGGAAGAGACTTAATGCACGTGTTTGGCATAGCAGCTGTACCGACTGCATCAGGGATTCTAGCCAAATGAGTAGAAATTCAAGATGTTATGTTACAAGCGGGGCAGGCTGATTTACACTACTGGTATAGTAATGATCTTGTTGAAACTGGACCACAAAATGTAGTAAATGAGCTAACTAATTTGGCCTTAAGCAAATATGGCACACAACCGCCAGTGGTAGCTAAACAACTACACTGTACAATGTATTACAGAAAGTATGTGGGACCAGACGACAAATATGAGGAGCAATTTTTTAAACACAAGGTCACATAAATCCTGTTACAAAATCTCTATTGGGATAAATTAGGAAATTCTGCAGTTACATGGAGTCTTACAAAGGATATGCAGTTACTTTTTAGCAATAATTCTATTGCACATGTCTCTGTAACAAGGGAAGAACAAATGGCACGGTATCTGGTAGGGAGGAAAGTTACTGAATGGGCCAAAATGACGCCAGAACAACTGGCATGTAAAGGAGTTCAGGTACAAAGACTAAATTGGGTCACCCAGGCTAGACCAACAGTGCACCTCCGCGAAGACAGGCTAACGCCACCCAGGGGAGGGCCATTCTGACTATGTCTCCTAACCCCGCAAGAAGAATTAAAGTTACAATCAGTGCCAGACTCCTTATGGTCCCGTGGACAACATGACATTGGGCTAATAAAAACAGCAGGACAGGTTAAAATAACTCCAAAATCCGATTTTAGACCTCATAAGCGTCAGTATCCATTAAGTAAAAAGGCAGAAGAAGGCATTCTACCAGTGATTACGGCTCTACTGAGAGCTGGGGTTTTAATTCCATGCACAGATTCACCGTGTAACACACCCTTGTTCCCAGTAAGGAAACCGGATGGGACATGGAGAATGGTACAGGATCTGCAGGCTGTAAATGCTGCTGTAGTGCCAAGGGCTCCTATGGTCCCAGATCCATCTGTTTTGTTAAATGATATCCTTCCCACGGATAAGTATTTTTCTGTTATTGACATTAGTAAAGCATTCTTTTCTATTCCCCTACAGGAAGATAGTAGGTTTTGGTTTGCTTTTACGTTTATGAGCAAGCAGTACACATACACACGACTGCCGCAGGGATATTGTGAAAGCCCTACAATCTTTTCACAAGAAATGTCGACAAACCTGGCACAGTTTCAATCAGACCATGGCTGTCATCTACTATTGTACGTGGACGACATCTTACTGGCTGCACCCAGGGAGGCTGCCTGTGAGTCCGAAACTATTCGGTTATTGTATTTTTTGGCGAAAGAAGGACATAAGGTAAATAAATCTAAATTACAATTTTGTAAAACTGAAGTACGGTATCTAGGCTATACCATTTCAATTGCTGGTAGACAACTAGATAACTGTAGAAAAGAAGCCATTTTACAGGCACCAATGCCCAGCACAAAAAAAGAAATGATGTCATTTTTAGGAATAACAAATTTTTGTCGTAGTTGGATTCCCAACTATGCAGAGGAAGTAAGTCCACTTTCGGAACTTATTTTCGCACTTGCCATGGCAGCACATGACGCGCTGCAATGGATGGATAAGGCAATACAGGCATTTACCAGGGTAAAACAACTGATAGCAGGATCTACAACACTTAGCTTCCCTGATTATACAAAACCCTTTGTTCAGACACTAGATTGTAAGCAGGGTTTTATGACATCGGTTCTGTTGCAAACTTATGGGGATAAGTTGAGACCATTAGCTTTTTATTCCAGTAAATTGGACACAGTGGCACGATCTTTGCCACACTGTGTACAAGCAGTAGTCGCAGCCGCACAGGCTGTGCAAGCATCTGCAACCCTAGTTTTGTTTCATGACCTTACCTTTTGAGTACCGCACTCCATCGCGGTAATACTACTACAAGATAAAGTTACCTTTCTCTCTCCTAGCAGACACTTATCCTGCATGACAACATTACTATCACAACCACACATGACCATTGAGCAATGCACCACTCTTAATCCAGCCACGCTGTTACCTACAGCTGACGATGGTGCCCCTCACGTGTGTTTAGATTTAATACACTCTAATGTCTTACCAAGACCAGACCTTAAGGACCAACCTTTGGCAAATTCAGATTGGACCCTGTTTGTAGATGGGTCAGCACGTAAGAATGAGGCAGGTATCACACAAGTGGGGTATGCAGTCACAACTGAGACTAAGGTACTGGAGGCAAAACCCCTCCCCAGGAACCTGTCTGCACAAGCGGCCAAATTGATTGCTTTGTCCAGAGCATGCACCATCTCCAAGGATAAGGCAGTTACTATCTACACAGATAGTCAGTATGCTTTTACCATGGTCAATGTCTTTGCACAGCAATGGAAAAATAGGGGAATGGTTACGCCCTCAGGAAAGGAAATAACCCACAAGGATTTAATCCTTAGCCTCTTACAAGCTGTCCAACTGCCACGGGGACTGGCCATCTGTAAGTGCGCACCTAATGCCAAGGATCAAGTATCACTTGGAAATGCACTGGCCGACAAAACTGCAAAAAGTGTAGCCTTAACCTCTACCTTTGCACTCGAGACCACACAGGAGGAACTTCACCCTACAGATAAATTTGATCTACAAACTTTACAGGTAATGCAGGAACTTAGTACAGTTCAGGAAAAACAGTGATGGATTAAATATGGGGCTATTCAAAAGCAGGGAGTTTTTGTAGGTATAAATGATAAGTATGTCTTACCAACAAACCTTTTTAGGTATGCCTTATTAGTGACGCATGGCCCATCTCATCTGGGCCCTGCTGCTATGGTTCAAATGATCCAGCAAATGTTCTGGACCAAGGGCTTTATAGCATACGCTAAACGATTTTGTTTATCGTGCCTGCTTTGTGCACGATACCATGGTGGTGGGGTGCGGATCACCTGAGCAGCTTTTCCGCTGCCTCCGTATCCATTTCACACAATCTGCATGGATTTTATTGAGCTAACTCCTGTTCAACAAGAGCGATTTGTGTTAGTTATTATTGACGCTTTTAAAAAATGGGTTGAAGCTTTTCCGGTAGCACACCCAGATGCACTGTCGGTAGCCAAGACCCTTATAAATAACATTATCCCTCATTTTGGGCTACCTACACGCATCTATTCTGATAATGGCACACATTTCGTAAACCAAGTTATTCAAAAGCTGGCCGCCATTTTTCAGATCGAGTTAAAACACCATTGTGCCTACCACCCACAGTTAGCAGGGTTGGTTGAATGCCATAGTGGCATTCTCAAAGGCAAGTTACGTAAACTCATGGCTGAGACACATCAGTCTTGGATAAACTGCTTACCTCTGGCACTCCTGTCCTTGCGTACCACTCCCACCTCAAAAGGGGTCACACCATTTGAACTATTATACGGGAGACCTTATTACGTCCCGCAGAGGCAAAATCTTTTGCCTGCGGAACGTGAGGGGGAGTGAAGAGATAGCAGATTACATGAGGAAATCGCTGACCAGAACTAACACCTCTTTAATGAATGATTGCTTTTCAGATCAGAAGAACAACAGGATCCTGGAAGAGAAACCCAGGAACTGGGTTTGGATTAAAATTGCCAAGAGGAAAACCTGGGCCTCACCTAAGTGGGAAGGTCCATACCAGGTTTTGATTGCAACACCTACAGAAGTCCAAATAAAAGAACGAACATCGTGGATCCATCTGACACACTGTAAACTGGTAAAACAGTTTGAACTGGACAAAAACTTGAGTTCCCCTGAGGAACACTGATTAGTAGTAATCTTGTTTTGTATGAATATCTGACTATTGTAGCAATGCAGAGAAATACCGGAAGGGAGCGGCTCTTCCCACAAAAGCATTCCAAAATAATTTTGTTGTTAATAAGTGTGATTGTTACTTTTCTGTTTTGGCTGTTTTTATTTTCAAACAAGACTAGCCAAGTAAAGAGAGACGAGAATACGGCTTGGCATCCGCCTTTTAATACATATCAAGTTATTAAGTATGCATATGCTCTAACTTTTAATGTTTCAAATTGCTGGATATGCACGGCTATCCCTACTGTACATGGTGGTCTAATGTTAGGTACAGTCCCTTTGGGGGCAAATGATACATGGACTAATTTACTATTTGAAACTTTAAATGTAGCCTTAAAGGACAAAGTAGCATTACCCCTCATGGGTCGCCAGAATGGAACTGTATGTTTTCAAAGATTTGGCAAGATTAAGGTTGGATGGAGTCAGTGTAATGTAACAATAATTCATAACTGTACAATAGATGGGCACTGTGCAACGAGTTTCAAGCCTATAAGAATGCTTGTTAATAGTACAGGGCTTGTTAATGACACAAGTTTCTTTGAAAAAATGTTATCTGTGTATGATCTTTTGTTTAAAGGGCTGCAAGATAAAGGAAATCACTCTGTTCCAGTCAATATTACACTTAAAGTAAATGATTGTTATTTTATCTGTGGTAGAAAAGCATACAAATGGTTACCGAGGAATTGGTCAGGCAGTTGCTTTTTGGGTTATTTAGCACCAGCTATAAGACATACATTTTCTTCCCAAGGTAAAATATGAAATGTACGTGCTGTTAATAAACCTGTTAATCCCGTAGGTAACGTTGATGCATCCTGGATCTATCACCACGATTTGGCCCATAGTAGCAGCAAGGGGCTATCACACATGGACTTGGGCCATGATGTTATTTCCTGGGCTGGTATTCTTCCAGCGTATGGGACCGTAAAATCCATTTGGGAGCTCAGAAAACTGTCAAAACTGTTAGAAACTCTGAGCAATGCAACTTTTTCTGCGCTAGAATTGGTGACGGATGAGTTAACTGCAATGAGGACTGTAGTGTTGCAGAATCGTATGGTGCTCGATTTCACCCTAGCGGTGAAAGGAGGTACTTGCGCTCTTATCCAGGAGGAGTGTTGTTCATTTATTCCAGATAACGAACATGACATTGACAGTCATCTAGAGATCCTACAACAAGTTTCTGAACTTACAAAATCAGGACAGAATTCATTAACTGACTTTTTCCAAAATTGGTTTGGAAATTGGGGAACAGTACTTATGAATGTCTTAATTGCTATATGTGTTGGTGCCATTATATTCCTACTGTTGGGTTGTTGCTGCATTCCTTGCATCCGAATGATAATATCAAGTGTATTGTCTGCCAATGCAACTAAAGCTTATTATTCTGAATATACAGAACATGAGTCATGCGAAAAACTGTATGAATAAAATGTATTACTGGTGATACAAAGTGTTGTTAGGGGGGAAATGTAGTAAGAATCTTTGTATTCAACATCTTTGTATCATGTATAGTAAGGGTTAAAATGTGAAATTGCATTGTGTGCAAAGAAGCAAGTTAAAATAAGTTGTTTTTCTTATAAAGAATTTGCTGACCAAAGAGGAATGCACAGATGTTACCTTGGTCCAGGCACAAGCTTATCTTGTGCCTGACCTCTGACCATCTAAGGCTCCAGTATGTGAATTTATAGCCTTGACTGAAATTCCTTGTCTGGTAACCAGTTACTGTGTACGTGCAGAGAAGGGTATAAAAACCCATGTGAAGTGTACAAAAATTAGACTGCTGACATACCATGTACTTTGTAGCATGTCTCCATGCATGTAAAATAAACCTTTTTGCTTATTTTTATCTGCGTGATTCTTCCAGTATATGTTAAGAGTATTAAAATCTTTTGACAATACGGAACCTCTGCCTGGCAGGAGTGCTACAGACAGTATCAGGTACTAATCCAGACTGGGTACTATCCAAAGAGGTTGATATATGTCCACTGGATCTAGGTCCCTGCTGGGACTGGCCAATGCCACGTGCACGTGGTCTTCTAGGACGGTCTATGGACAGCCCCCACCAACATTGCTGGGGCTGGTACTGGCACTACGGGAGCGGCTGTGACTTGCTGGATATCCATGGCAACCTCCAGCTGCTGATGTTGCTGGCATATGTCCACGTCAATGTCTCAACCATCCCACACTGTCCTGACACATGGACATGACATTGTGGAGGACATCCAATGTCTCACCCCAACATCCATCAATGACGTCAGTGTAATTCCATATGGCACCTGTTAGTTCATGGATACTGTCATTTACAGAGGTGTTATGAGCCTTCTGTGCCCTTAGTCCCTGTCTGGTGTACCGGTCCATTCGTGTCTGTGCCTCCATGTTAGCCTGGAACATGTGTGTGGTAGAAAGAGGTGTGGCACTCTGCCAGGGGCATGATGACCAGCAGTGCTCTAATGAGAACCCCTGGGCATCTGCCTATGTGGTGCCATTCCAGACATCTGGCTATGGCTGCTGTGTCCTGATACATGTGCCATAGATACCACTCTGTCCTGGCCAGTGCCAACTGTACACTGTCCCTCAGCTAAGGGCAATGGTGATGATGGATGTACAGGCAGTATGACTGTGTGCATGGATGGGGTGGAGACTTGTGTATTGCCAATTGGTGGCCCAACAACAGTCTCTGAGAAACCAGGTGATGAAACAGGGAATCAACACCAGCAACCTGCACACGATGTCACATTCACATGCACACCACCCACATGCACACACGCACACAACACAAAGTACACTCACACAACACACAGTAACACAACACCCACACACACACACAACATAGCAATAGCAGGGTCCAGCACACAGCAGTAACAGTCACAAAACAGTGACAATCACATAGGTCATCATCACAGGACATGTGTTGCTCAACAACATGCAGTGCAAGTGTAGACAGTCCTTGTTAGCATTTGTATACATGCTATAGTGTGATGTGATGCATGTGTTTTGTTATTAGGTGATGATACACACAATACACCATGGACACAACACAAAACATTATTGTGCTGGTACTCATGTACATGTGCACCATAATAACATCACAACATGTGTGCATGAGGTGTGATGTGTCTGTGTGTATGATGGGTATCAATGCAGATTACAGCCTCTGTGTCTTTAGCAAATAATTGTAGACACATTTTTACACATTTTATATGCATGCATCTTCACAAAACATCATGTGTGGTGGATGGAGGATAATTGATGGAATACCCACACATACAACCCAACGTACGGTATGGTGAGTGTCGATCATACTGTGGACATGCCAGTGTCATCCATGACATGGCATGTTAAAACACAACTGCATATTTAAATACTACACATACCCAATGTGTGTCATATGACCTAGCCACTCAAAAGCATCACAGGACATATATGTGTCAGTTGTGCAAATGATGATTGGTATGCATATTGTTTAGAGGTGCATATGTGTGCACACATGCAACGTTAAGGTGTATAGCAAGGTGTATAGCAATGAAAGCTATGTGTAGTACTGTGTTTACAATAACTGGATGGGGTATAGTACCATAGGCCATCATCATGAAGCATCATGTGGTCACTCAAGGCTACAAATGTTTCCCAAACCAGCACTACTCATGCTGTACCAGAACTGTACTACCTTGGCTACATTCACCATTTCACAACCAGTTGTTAAATGAGTTTGTAAGGAGGCCAATAAGGAGCATTCCCTGACATGAATGTGTAGTGTGTTTCAGAGTGTTTAAATGCCCCATGATAGGCCTCTACCCCTCAGGTATATTATGTGTAATGTGTCGATGAGATTTTGAATACTGGAGTGTGTCTTTACAGAGGATTTGGGAATCCTTTATGTGTAGCATGTTAAAATGCTCTGTATATGACATAGATGTGTACGTTATGTGCCGGTTGAGTATTAACTGTGCCTATCCAATGGTCACTACAGTCTAGCCACATTTGTTTGAGATGGTCTGGGTATTGCATGTGTTTGAGACAGCTAATCACTTTAGTCAGATGTGCGTGGTTTTAGTCAGATGTGCGTGGTCTTACACCAAACAAGCACAGCATGCATTATAGGTAGGTGTGTTACATGTGTATATGGCCTACACCTTAACTATGACATGCACTTTTTATTTACAATAATAAATGTAGAACACACTCACCAGCATCTGTCCACTACCTTGATGTCACCCCAGAGGGACCTACATAGAGATGAGACAGTTTGTCAGTGGCCACAACTGTGGCATTGCTACTGTGTGTTTACAATCTTACAGTACAACAACAGTTTACATTCACAGGGCTACAGATTATGTTCCAAATGATCAGTATTGCACAACAACAGGCTCCACATCTTTTAACAACACACTCCACATCTCACATATGCATGATCTACCAATACAGATAACAGTAGTCTACAGATATGCCATGTTACCTGCATGCTCCATATGTGCTTGCTGGGTGGCTCCAACCTCCATCATGGTGTATGTCTGCTGCTGTTGTTGTTGGGCAGGTGCCACCAGGCTCAGGAGCAGCTCTTCCACTCTGGTGAGTGGGGGTGGATATTAACACCACCTCCTGTTGCAAGCTGTTGTGTTCGCACATCAGCAGCATACTGACGGACATGTCTGAGAAGATCACTGCAGTGGTGGCATACCTGATCATATGTCTGGTTATGCAGGCCTACTTCATTTACCCTGCGGACAACATCTTGCCACATTGCAGTATGCTCCTGCTGGTCCTGGTTGGTTCGTGAGAACATGAGACTGTAGTGCTGAATCATACTGGTAGTAATTATGTCATCTTCAGCACTACTGTAACTGGGGTTCCTGCGATGTGCTATGATCCCTGGAAGACATAAATATGAAAATATGTCTGAGCAAGTCATATGGCACATTTAACATTATACAGTACAGATATCACTGAACTGCCATATATAGCAACCTATTAGCTAACCGAGAGTGAAACACTTTAACTGCCACTTATCACTGCTCACCCCACAACTGCTTGGAAGTGCCTGACTCACTCTCAATCTAATGAACCATGTTCTGCACAGCAACAAAATAAAATCACTATATAAGACTATACAAGAGTACCTGGCACACTGTATGCAACACGATGCACCACCTAGCCACAGCAGATGTACATCAAGCTGATGTGTAAAGAACTATATCATCCATCACAATAAGTGTAAGGTCCAGTAAATGTATTACTATTATACCACACAACTTGTTAATGGCAAACCCGTGTTCAAAATATGTGGACAATTGGGAATATAGGTTGCATACTGCTGTAGTACACTATGAATGTTGCTAGATATGCAATTATATGTTTTACCACACATATGTCAAAGGACATGTTACAGACATACCCACACACACATCAGACATAATTATAGGACACAAAGGTATGACAACTCAGATAAGCTTTCAGTGTGTACAATACAGCACTGTGTGTCAGTACTTACACAACCTTAATCTTGAGAAATGTAATCTGTGATGAATACAGGGACCACACATAACAGTGGATGCAAGCAATGTGGACATACACCATAATTTGCTGTACAGGCCCAGAGCTTCAAGTAGTACTACAGTACACACAGGATATGGATTCAACATCAGTACCAATCAATAATCATAGATGTAATGCTTTAGCCTCCAATGACACACCCTAGTTAAAACCAAGGGACTTAATCACACTGTATACAATAGCACTTTTTCTGCCTAGCAACAGAATACACAGCTTTGGCTAGGATCAAAGCAAGGACCCATAATACCATGACATAAACTGTTTCCCACTAAGCTATCCCACAGATACATAACTTTGACGTATTCAGAAACACATTGACCATCACAGTCAGTCAACAGTACAGAGAATCTATTGCAACAAGTAGATGTAGGTGTGTATAAGTATATATAGCTATATATATATATATATATATATATATATATATATATATATATATATATATATATATATATATATATATATATATATATATATATATTATACGTATATATACATATACACAACCATTGGTGTATATATACCTATATATGTAGGCACATATACATTTCACCTTTCATAGTGAGACTATCAATTATACAAAGGATGTGAGGTGTACAGTAATGTAAGAAAATCACACAGTCTTGGGATAAATGCATTGCAGGTGTTCACAGCCCAGATAGCTTTAGCAGGCCTCACTGGCTTCAACATTGCAAACTGAACAAACCACCCACATTGTTTAACCACCACATGTCATATACCAACACTGTATGCTGTCTTGTTTGTCACACACTAAAACCTACATACAAATATGCACGTACTAACCTTCACCAACATATATATCTCCAACCTTCACAAACAGTTGCAATATGTCTCCTGATCTATGCACATATACAGATGTGAATATATATGACACATATATATTTCTCCATATGTGTGTGGCATACACACACAAGGTCCACACTGTTGTAAGTCCCTGGACCTCACAGCTGAACTGTTGGGCCTTGCTGCAACACAAACAGGTGTCACATATAAACACACACTAACATTAGGGGGTTATATATGACTACAAATGCTAGATAAGCATACTAGACTGCTACAACAGTTGCCATTCCTAAGCTACAGTTTAATATGACTATCATGCATGTGTTGTTCTGTCACACCTATGTTTATATAATGTCAGCGCTAAACACCCCAACAGCCATTGGCCACAATACTATACAGAACGCAGATAACATGGATCAGATCTTTCACATTTAATACTGAGCTACACATTTCACAGGTATGTCCCACTGCTGCCACATATGAATGGTTCACATTATGTAGACTATTCTACAATAACATCTACTACATGCTAGTAAATACATATGTGTCACATACCTTTCCTTTGTATGATTTGGTAATATTTGTTTTTCTTTTTCCTTTTCTCTGTCTCTCTCTTTCTTTCTGTTTCTCTCTCTGTCAGTCTCTGCAATAGAGTGATTGAGTTTGTTGGCAGAGATTGGAGCCTGCTTTTGTAGGTATTTGCACATGAGCATGTGATGGCCTCTGCACCAATTAGTGGCCACTATTTGCTAATTGTATGTAGCCTGCTGTGTAGCAATTGCAGTAATCACTGTCATAGCAATCCAGTACTATAAATTGCTAACTCAGGTAGGCGTGGCCCTTTCAGCTTTCCAAGATGGAGATCATCCTTGTTTGGTGTGGACATCATTGTTTAAGACAGAAGGTTGGTATAGTTCTTATATCAGAAGCCAGTGGTGTAGCCAGAGATTTACATTTTGTCCCCAGACCTAATGTTGCTGCTTCTAGTACCCACTTGTCAGTGTAGAAATGTACTCACCCCTCAAAATGCTACCCCAAGATACATGGAAAGACGCACTTATTTTTCAACTTTTACAATTAACTGTCATATAAAGCTAGTTATTGAGATGTATTCCTTTGGCACAAGAATTGTTTGTGAACTGCTATACTGTGAATATTCATTTACTCAGTTCTAAACAGTTTGTACTTTTTTAGTGTTGACATTAGCACGAGCTGCTCAGAAAAACTGGACACATTTCAGTACTGTGAGTATGCTTACCTACATCCTTGGTAGACCCTGCACACACAGGTATATTCTACATTTGGGTAGGGGTGCAGAAGTACAGACACCATAAGTAGTATTGTGTGGATTTTATCTTGCTGGACTTACAGGGTTGCATGTGTACATGTTAGTTTATCAAGGCAAGTAGTCTGTCTGCGTAGCTCCCAACTGTGGACCTATTCACATGATAGCTAGAGAATAGCCTGTTATTTTTTGTCTGTGCACCACAGAGGTCTTTTCAGCAATAGAGCAATGGCATTGTTACAGTTGGTTGCTACCAGTACATGGCTACATCCATTTGTATTTCAGCGCTGTATTCCTACATAAGGGTATGCTTCTGAAACTCCTTCCAAAGCTATTTGCACAGTGTGTAACAGCAGAAAGGCTGATATACCTCTGTGTTTCTGCCTCTGCCAGACCTCTCAAACACTCAGATACATATTTGAACAGACTCAGGGTAAAGTAAAGAAAAAGACATGGACACATTTAAAATATTAATGTCATTAAGTTGAAACATTGAGAGAATCAGAGCATATGAATTAATACACCTTTTCTGAAGTAAAAGAAGTGTCTAACTCTTAATTATTGTCATTATTCATTAAGTGTAATTCACCACCTTTCTGGCCATAGTCAGTAATTTTAGGAGGGATTCAGAGGGACAGAGCTAACATTTGTGTCAAAATTAGGTACATCCCTGAAAATTAAGGACAGTTGGGAGGTATGGCCTCTACCCTTAACAGATATGCCAGTGTTTGTCCTGCTGTGATACTGTGTGGGTTTCTAAAGTGATGGTGTAACATTATTTCCTGCTAGAATGGCTGCTTCTCTTATCACAGTCATGTAATGTAATCCCACAACAGCTGTTGGTAAAGATCCACAGAACAAGTTGGGTGGTATGGCATTCCTATTTATCCTTTACATTCACTCATTCTGATGCATGATATATTTATTTCAGCACCAACTTGTATATCTACCATAGCTTAGTGGTACTTCATGTTGTGTAGTTTGTACAAGGTTCGGGGTTCGAGACTGACAGAGATGTTTTATGTTGCTCCTGAGCAGAACAAGGGCCCTCACGTACAAAGTGACTAAGGCACTTTTAAGCAGTTGTAAGCAGGTTTGCATGGGTTTACGCAATGCTTAGCAATGCTTAGCTAAGCTCAAACAAGCGCACACTCGCGCAAACCTGCTAACTACTGCTTAATAGTGTTTATTCCCACTAAACCCTGAACTCATTTCTTTGAAAGAAAAGAAAAATGGGGAGATAGGAAAGTGGTGCAAAAGGGGCAGAAAGAGGGAAAGAAAGTATGGAAAGTAGCTCGGGATGTGCAGGATGGGTGTTGGGAAGGTCCATAGCTGCCCATTTCTTTAACAGCAACAGATGTGCATATGGAATCAATTTGGAGGTAGATATGAAACCTTCAACACCTGAGAGAGGGCTGAGGACAACAAAGTATGTTGTAATGTCAATTAAATTACATTTTATGTGTCCAGTGGACATGTGTACAAAATGGGCAGCTATGTATGGGGCTTATTTTTTCTTTTGGGAGCAGATTGCCCTTTTTTCAGGTGAGAGTGGAATGTGGGGTAGGGGAAGTAGATATATTTGGGGAGGTAGGTTGGGGAGATAAGCAGACAAGACAAACAAGATGCATACAGGGGCAGTATATGACACACGTGGTGGGTGAACAACTTTGACGAGGAGGGATGTTTGGAAATCGCAAGCCCACGAGCCCACAGATGGAAACAGTGGGACTGAGGTCCCCACCCATGAGCAGTCACCACTGCACCTTCACAGCCCAGAGGGTGGCTATGCTAGGAGCTGTGTAAGAAGGGCAGGCTGACTCGGGAGTTGCGCCACAAGTGCCTCAGGCTGGCATAGAGGTTCTGCAACAGAACATTCAATCTCTTTATGCACCTCAGTCTGGACCATTCAAAGGGTGATAGATGGCCCTCCTCCACCCATGCTTGCACGGGGGGCCGAGCCCCAATCCCTGCAGCACTTCCACCCGAAGGTGGCACAGGGCCAATGGAGGAGGAGGTCCCAGGCTGGGTACCGGACCTGCTGGTGCCAGGTACCATGGCCAGCTGAGGTGGGACAGGTGGGTCTGCTGGGACCGGCCTTCCCATACAAACTATGTTTTGGAGGGTTTAATAAAGATATGGGTTAGTAACTGTCAACAACATTCCCAATTAGTTATAATAGCATGCAGAAGTATTCCCATTAACCCAACACATCAGATTTTCAACAGTTGAAAAGCAGGCATAACACATGCATGTATAGAACAATAGTGGACATTACAACATCATGCAGGTTGAATTGATGGCAACAGGCCACCAATATTGTGGTATTGTAACAGGGCACATGCATAGAAATAAATGCAAATATTTATAAAACAATATGACATATATCCCAACAAATGTTTTGAGATTAGACATATTGATTGAGGTGTGGAATTGCATTTTTAGGCACATACAGTAGGGTGGAAAAGGATAGCTCAATTAACAACTTGTATATCCTTCTAGTTTTCACTACATTCCAATTAACTGCAGTTATATGTCCCTTACATGTATTATTACACTACCCAATGCCCTTATATTGTGCAACTGGATTTTGCTAGATCTTTATATATATGAGCTGTATCTTACATACAAACTGCCCAAGATGCAGATGTTACTGCTACATATTTCGAGAGTTGCTCACACACACTACTGCTAAGATAGTACACTGACAGCTCTACTTTCATATAATTATCTAGATATGTTCCGGTGAAAGTATCAGTCATATGTTAACAGCTCCCTACATTTCTGGCAGCACACTGACATTTCTGGGGAACAAAATAGCAAGCTACTCATGTGCCAGATTAACCTGTACATGCTGGGCATGAACCAACAGTTGAGGGCTGTAAATATGCATAATAGCTACTGGCACTCCCTTCATCCACATTATATGGGCCTACCCAAGTGTGGGTTAACACTGCTTAATACAACAGTACTATTTGTAAAATGCAACAGTACAACATATAAAAAAAATGACACTGACGCACTCCAGGAATTATACATTTATTAAATTATTATTACACCTTTATTTATTGGGTTAAAACACTTTTTGAAGGCTCTCTCATTTATTTTATATAATAGTACATGCAGAATAATTACTAACCTGCCTGATGATGCAGCATTTGCAACCTATCTTCATGGGCTTGCTGATTCATAGTCCGGACACCTGCAGCTGTGAAGTAAATGCAGTGATATTGAGACATACCTATCCATAGTATAGACAAGCATAGCAATTCTTAACTACTTAATACAATGGCTACTTACTCAGTACTGGGGCATTAGGCATCACACAGGACTCCTGGATCCACTGGTCCAGTTGATAATCCTTACATCACTTCAGGTCAGAATAAGGGTGCCTGACATGCTCACCAGTCCGAGGAACGCCAGTGGCACTGGTGAGATCAGGAGCTAGACTGTTCCAGGCCTCCATTTTATATTGGGTGCCCTGGTACTGTCCCCGCAGGAGTCTTTCCTCATGATTGTGAACAAGGAGCCAAACCATTACTTTGGTCTCCTCAATGCCCCAGCATTGCGCTCGAAATCGAATGCCTTTTCCAACACTGGCCATGCTGACTGCAGAAGGGAGCTACAACCAGTTATGGCAAGTATTCCCTCCTGTGGAGCTTAAATATGCCTCATTTCCTGCACTTATTTGTGATTGGCCAGTTCTGAAAAAACTCAGCTGTAGGCACACCTGCTTAGCTGATGTTAGCAATGTTTAATACTCCTTTGATAGATATGTGTCTGCTAAAAGTGCATGGCTATGAAATGCTGTCATGGCTTAGTGGTAATGTACTCTGACTATAGTGCACAGTATCCTGAGTTCGAGCCCTGTCACTGCTTTTTATTTTCCTAATGGCCAGACCTGAATGGCTAAGGTACAGTAAAGGAGGTGTGGCTGTTTTTAGCCAACTTTGCTCAACTTTGCCTGACTTTGACCAGCATTGCCCAACATTGCTCGACGTTGCGATGGTTAGCGCGGTGTGCACCTACACACAAATACTTTGTATTAGCGCTGGTTAGCACAGTGCGCAGCTCTGCACAAATAAATTGCGCTTGTTAACGCTGCTCAGCTACGAGCAGTTGGTTTTAAATATGCTAAATACTGCTAAAATGTGCTTAGCAGTGCTTTATATTGCTTAAAATAAGTTACTCATGCCTCAGAATGCATAATCATTTCACCTTCATATATATATATATATATATATATATATATATATATATATATATAATTCGTTCACTACTACATATAACATTTGAATGCTTTTTACAAAACTTATACATGATAAATGTCAGGAAATATTTTTGTATACAGATTTCCAACACAAAATGGAATGTGCAGTAGTGGGACTTGAACCGGTAATGCTTCCTTTTTGTGCGAAGGCTCTAACCACTACGCTATCACTATTTTGCTTAATTTGCATATTTTTTTCTTATTATCCTCTTTGGTGTCTAAGCTGCTAACTGTAGCTAAGCAATGGGAAATCCCGCGCAAACACACGCAAATACGGGCAGCTATATCAGAAATAAAACAAAAAAAAAATTTCTTTTAATTTTTAAATTTGTACAAGGTTTAACATATGGGGGAGTGTAGTGTTACAATGTACACATGGGAGCGAACTCGCTCATGTAACTCGACATTTCTTGGGTTTTGTCAGTGCAGGGGCATGGATTTTTGGACTGTTCGGCAGTCCAACATGCCCCCTACACTCGTCCATGCTCCATGTAAGCTTTAGAGTTGAGGCAGCTTGCCCTCATTAAAATGCACGGCGTGCTGCCGTCATACTCTTAGACTGGCATTTCCATGTAAGACTAATCTAGTCTTACACAGAAGATTAGTAAATCCTGAGGATTGCTTTCTACTCTTGATGAAGAAAAGCAGTGCAAATCAAGAAATCCAGAAAATGGTGGAACGCAGAATCTACTGCTTCTGACCTCTCCTATGTACTATGTTCTTTTTGAAGATGATTAATTCACCAGAACTACACATAATATTATCATTATGTGTCCATACAGTATCACTTGTTTTGGGAAAATATGCTGAATATTATATAACAAATGCAGAAAACAGAACATTACAAATGGGCAAAAGAAAATTAATACTTTATGCAAGGGGCAAGCAGTGTATATTACTCTGTGGGAAAATTTTCCCTTCACAACACCAAAGTTGCCATTACTCAGAACAATAAAACTCCAGAAATAATCCATGTGCCTGTTTCATTTTTTTGGTGGATTCTAAAACAGACATTTATCTTAAACAAAATGTTCAAAATTATCTGATTGAACACATACTCAGGCAGAAGCTAAGACACCCATATGAATTCTGTTTTTCCTGCGTCTAAAGGGAATAATCCTAGCTTGACATGTTGGCAAATAAATGATATCTTTAAAATTGAAAAAGCAAATGAAGGTGCAAATTATCTTGCTTCACATTTTAAGGTGATAGATATGCTACAGGAGATGTCAGGCAGAGATTTCAGGTAGGTGACATTTGGCTTTCATAAAACTTATTCATGACAGGGTAAGGTTATCTGGAGTCATGACTGTCTTTCACTTTCTTAACATTTTCTCCTTAATCTGCAGCCAGCTTTTGCTATGAAACACTCTTTGCTATTATTTTATTGTTTATTTATGTGTTTATTTGTATTCAGTATGTCTTGTTGATACTGCCCTGGCTTTGTATATATGTTGCCTGTAGTACCCTGTAATAATAACCAAAACATCCCATTTGC
>NC_056731.1:673142576-673182576 GCF_019279795.1 Protopterus annectens
AATACATCATCTCTCATTTATTTCTGACTTGCCTTACTATGACTATATAATATAAATAAACAAATAAATAAATAAATATGGTACATTTCTTGAAAAAATGGTCAATCAAATACTAATACTTCAGGTGTCATGCATTTCAGCTACACACATTAGCTATATTTGTGAATCTGTCTCCATGGATCATGTCATACTACCCCAAAGCAAGATTAGCCACTCTAGTATTGCTAAGTTACAGCTCTATAACAGGCTGGATATTGCATCATTTGTCTCTAAAACATATCTCCACTTCTGTACATCCCACACATGGTCCTGTGGTGTCATTTAATTCTTCCCATAACCACCTATGCATGATGCTTGATGCTTCCTGCTGTGTCTCTATCACAGTAAAGACTGAAGAAGACTGAGCAAGACTGTTCTTACAAAAGTGGAAACAACAGTGAAAACAAGTAGCGTTGATGTGTTTCTCGAATCACTTCATGTAAGTGTAAAAAACAAGACTGTGAACGATTTTAGCCTTAGATACATACCTAGTCAAGCAAGGTGAAATCAACGCTGGGTTACCAATGGCAGCAATAAAAAATACTTCTTTCTAAACTTCCTCTCTCATTTGTTTTATCAGCCATTTTTACCATTTATATAGCATTTGCTTGTGTCATCTCATACCATGAAGTCATAACATATTTCTTCTCCTCTGCAATGAAAAAGTCTCACTGTTTTCCTCTGCCCTCATCATTCAGTTTTTCCATTCTGACTCATGAGCTCTTCAACATTTCTGTAGAAGTATTTTGCATAAACTACAACATTGGTTGAAATCACAGATACTAAATTTGGAGTAATCCCCCCAGCATTTTAAACACTCATTAACTATATCCATTTGTTTTAATTTTAAACAGAACAATTTTAATATTCAATTCTTATTTCCACATAATCCACACAAATCCTTAAAGTTACATCTGTCTTCGTTGCTTCACTCTGTCATATATCATGTGCTTTATAATGTTATATTATTATCAAACCTAAAATAAATCTTCTCATGTCCTGTGTAGAACAGAACTTCTCTATGCTTTCAAAACCCTACAGTATCTGAAAATGACAGACTTATTTATTCTTAGTCATTAATATAGCTGTAAACATCAATGTCTTTCCCCTTCCCCTCAAAAAATCCATTTCCCTGAAAAAATGGTTTTCACTTCTGCAGATGTCATTTCTATCATCCAAATCATCTATCCTAGCAAAAGTTTCATTGCAAAACAGCACAGTCACATATGCAACAAAATGCACCACCTCACTGGTATAATTCCAGATGGTATTATTTCAAAAAAGTATATGCCAAGTTGAAATAATGAATGAGCGAAAATTGTCTAAACACTAGACTTACATTTGTAAAAAAAAATGTATTAGCCTATCATGAATGTCTCTTTTGTAGACCAGCGTAAATGCACTTTTGTCTTTGAATAATAGTCACTTCTAGAGAGATTTTGCATTTTCTGTTGTAATATTAAATAAATGTTCTTTACTGTTTATGTGAAAATATTGCTCCTTGTCCCCAATCCAGAACCACAGAAAACGACTGCGTAATCCATCCTGCCATTTGACCGATTACTTTCTCATTCAATGTATCATACTTCATCAGTCTTCAGTCAACATCTGCTGCCGTAAATTTACATTTTATGCTTCTACTGCTGCTTGTTTACTCTTTTTTCATGATTTCAGAAAGGAAAATTGCAGAAGACTGAGGAATCTAATGCAAGTGCCAGTGGCAAAACACACCTTCCACTGCTCTTTGAAATATCTGCTAAATTGGTAGTCTTTTGCCGCATAGTTTTTTCCAGCTTTCAGTGCTACAAATGCCTTCACTCACTGGTACCTCAACCAGATTCTTTCATCTTACGCCTGCCTACTCCTAAACATTGGACTTTTCCTGCTCTATCTTTATTTGTGTTGCTAGAAAATCCCTTTGTCTTTCTTTAACTGATCACAAATACAATAACAAAATACCTAACATCTGTATAAATAAGAGTAGCATTCTGCAAACTAAAATACTATAATAAAAATGTAATTGTATTCTCAAAATATTTATTTCCAGTATATGCTACTGCTATAACATCCATTTTGTCTATCTCAAATATTAGTAGTCACATAATATACTTTTTTCTCAAAAGCTACTAAACTGAATGCATTTTGATGGGGTATTGTATTCCATGTTTGCCACTTAATTACCAGTGATATAAATCTCAAAAGGGAAAGTTGCCATAAAAAAAAAAAATAAAATAAAATAAAAAAACAGGAGAAGAAGAATAACTACTTAAATATAATTAAATGTAAACAATACAGATGTTTGGCATCTATTTTTTGAAGTAACAAATATTATCAAAGGGCTTTTGCTTACTACGTTTGCATAAGACTACAAACTAGGAGCAGTGATTAAATCCCCAAATGACTTAACCATCCTGCAAGACGGTTTATCCCAAATGAATAACTATTGCCAAAATTATGGACTTTAAATGCCCTAAATGCATTATTGTATCCTTTAGAAAGTCATCTACCCCAGGGAAATACAACATTGATAATACATCTCTAAGAGTTGACCTGGTGTTCAGGATTTGGGATCTTCTGTGGACAGTGGCCTATCATTTGACCAACACATACCTATTGTTGTAAGAAAGCCCTTCTAATTTGAACAGCTTATAAGCAAAGGGGTTGTGTCTATATCTAGGGATGCCATTGCCCCCCTTTACACAGCCCCCATTAGGCCATTTATTGAATATAATCCCCTTTGGCATGTATCAGTCAAGACACATGCAACAACTGGAATGCCCACAGAGATACCTTAATAAAAGGATGCAAGGCCTAAACAACATGTCCTACAAGGACTGACTCAAAGTCCTGTCACTATACTTAGTATCCTACAGACTGCTAAGAGGAGATCTGTGTCTGGCATACAAGGAATTTTCTGATCCATTACTGACGGATGTACTGCACATTAGCAAGCCAAATGGCATGAGAAGTACTCAATCTAGAGTTTGAAACCTCTTCAGCAACATCAGAAGAATGTTTTTTAGGTACAGGTATATCTCGCAGAGGATACTGTTGCTCTGGAACAGACTTCCCATCCACAAAAAATAAAGTTCATCCATTCATCAATCACAACTTGAACCTATGGATAGGAAACAGGAAATTAACCCCAGGACTGCCCTCTGTACTACTTCATACGTTCATAGGTGTTTACTAGGCTAATGACCACAGGGGCCTTTTTAAGCCTAATCATGCATACCCTTGATAAGTGTAAGCAGGGGCTTGGGAGATGAAACATTTAAAATCAGGGGCCTGGGAGATGAACCAGTTACAGGTTGCCCATGTCCATTAGAGACATAGGTGCCAAACCAAGGATGAATTTCCTATTCCCCATCCAATTATCCACATTGCAGTTGAACTGGGTTAGGAAAGAACTCTGCTTCACATAGATAGGAAGCCTGTTCCAGAGACTGGGTAGTTTCTGGTATACATACTTGTCTCTCCAGCAGGTACTATTTATATCACAGGCCAGGTTAACGTTTTAGAATGGGTAATTCTGGAGCTGTTTGTTTTGTGGATATGCAGGAGTTCCATCAGAGTGGGGTCTGACAATAGCCTGTGTGCCAGGCATAGATCGCCCCTCAAAAGCCTATAGGAGACAGGATACAAGGATAAGACCTTGAGTCGGTCTGCATAGGACATCTTACTTACACCCTGTATTCTTTTAGAGAGGAGCATCTACTGACATTCCAATTGTTGGCTATGCCTGGTTAGGTATGTACCAAAAGGGGCATTGCACTCAATGATAGGTCTGATGAATGCCAAATACACTGGAACACTAACGACCTTGGACTTAGATGCCATATCTTTGTTAAGTTGTGCAACATAAAATGATTTTCTCAATACTGTAGACACATGATGGTCAAAGGCTAGATTACTGTATATGTCCATCCCTAAGTCCCTGACTACTGGGTCAATATGATAGTGCATTGTCAATATGATATTAACAGGGGTGGATGACTTCCTGAAGGATACTATTATGGATTTCTTGGCGTTTATTTTTAGTGCATAACTCTGACACCAGTTGTCTGTGTCAGCCCTTCCTAGAGAACATTTGTGTACGTGTGGGATTCAATGGCAGCTCCTAATTTGAAATTATCTACAAATTTAGTCAGCCGGAGACCATTCACATTGGCATGACTTCAGAAAATTAAATACCAAAAAGGTGCGGTCCAAGGACTGATCTCTGAGGGACACCATTAGTGACTGGTCTCTTTATAGAGGTGGACTCCCTAATTCTAATTTCCTGGGTCCAATATGACCAGGCAGTAAGTTAGAATTGGTAGGGAGCATAGCTACCCATATTGGTCTGGATCAAGTCCTGGATTTTATCATCTCTGGTAGGAGTGTGGATTAAATGACCCACATAGTTCATATTGATGAAGTCCAGAAATGTCTGGGCATAAATGTTTGAGGATGTATAAGTTTCTCACTAAATGGAGCTATAGTTAAAGTCCCTTAGGAGAACTGTTTTTGGCTTAATGCATACAGTCTCCATGCTGTTTTGGTTGGTAATGTGGGCTGAATGGGGAGATAGAGGGGTCATATAGTTAGCTATGCTATGATAAGAATTTTCTTAATAATGATTTGGACATGGAGGAGTTCCAGCTTGTTATCTTGCCTAACAGGACTGGAGGTAATATTTTTTTAAGACTATACAGTCAGTGATGACTTTAGTGCCTTCATCTAATGCAACGGCCCTGAACTTGTGGTGTGCATTGAAATGCTGCTGTGATGGGGTGATCTCATTGGCCTTGTTTCAGGCCTATATAATGACGCATACACCAGTGTTTTCCAGGATAAGGGGTGCTAATAGGGAATGGATTTTGTTGTTTTTCTTGTTTGTTTGTTTTTTGCTAAGACACCTAGCATTGAGCAGCAATACCTTTATGTTGTCTGGATTTCTTTTTTCTTATGTTGGAGGCTTCAGAAGTCTGATGTTGCCTAAAATGGCACTATGGATGTGAGCAAGGATTTAGGCAATATATGCAAGCCTTGGAGCAATAAGTGTAGGCCATACCTAATAAAGCAATTAGAACTGTCTACTATCTCTTCTCAGGCTGATATATATTGTACCTTCCCTTAGATTGACAGCATAAGCTAAGCCAACTACTGATGTCTATAATATTTTGTTTGTTTTGTGGCACCATTCTTGGCGATGGAAGAATGCTGCTCAAGGCTAGATTCATACTTGCCTCACACACATATTCTGAGGGGCTCCATCATGACTTTTCACATATAACCCAGAGAGGTATGTCTCAAGTCATTTACACCCATTGCATTATGACCGTGTCATATGTGTTCTTGAATGCAAGGGCTTGAGTGTATAAATGATGAGGCAAATCCTTGCACATGATACAGAATTTACCATGACCCATCTCCTTGCACAGCCTGTTGAGTGGTGCATTGGTGTGTTTTAATACGGAATCACCTATTACTATGTTATTAGATTAAGTGGAAGATTACCTTATGAGCTTTTGAACTGAGACAATGAATGGTATATGTATTTGTATTTTTAAAAGTTAAAACAAACAAAAAATAATATATATATATGTGTGTGTGTGTGTGTGTGTGTGTATGTATATATATATATATATATATATATATATATATATATATATATATATATAGATATAAGATATTTTGCAGTTTAGATATTTTGACTGTTGATCATTATGCTGTTTAGATAATTTGAAGTATCTCTATCTTTCTATAGATATTTTATTTATTTATTGACATTTATTGACATTTGTTAACTGGGTTAGTCCAAATGGGCTTGGGGCCCATTTCAGTGGAGACCCGTGAACAAAAGTTCCAGTTACAGACAATTTACAATGTATAAAGAATAAACAATAAAAAATAATAAGTTTACAATCAGAGGTTTATAGAAATTTGAAAACACAAGTTTAGATACAATGTAGAAAGCATGCATATAATAATATACACACAGGATTATTTACAAGACAAGTATAGATCTATGTAAAAATTTTAATTCTTTCAGTATTGTTGATTTTGAATAGCAGGTACGCAACTTGTGAGTGATAGGTGAATGGAGGGTTAGTTATATTAGAGACATATACAGGGTAGGGTGGGTAGATAAATATAAATAAATATATATATATATATATTTATATATATATATATATATATATATATATATATATATATATATATATATATATATATATATATATATATATATAATATATGTGTGTGCGTGTGTGTGTGTGTGTGTGTGTGTGTGTGTGTGTGTGTGTGTGTGTGTGTGTGTGTGTGTGTGTGTGTGTGTATGTGTGTGTATTGAGCTCATAGCAGGAGTGTTTATTAGCTCCCACCCAGTATTCAGTAACAGATTGTTAAACATTGACATATATAAAATGTTTATTTTTTTTTTTGCAATCTATAACTAACATTGTAACAGCATTTTGTTAAAACCAATCAATTTATTATGCCTACGGTAAGAATAACATGCTCTAAAAGATACAACAAGCGGATATCGAGTTGGCAATGCAGAAGTCACATATAATGTTGTTGAATATATCAGAAAAAATATCACAAAGGTAAAAAAATGAAAGGTCTAAAGTCACATTTCGTAAAGGTGAAACAAAAGCTATGCTTTGTAGATTTAAAGGCCAAACTGGGCTGCTGCTTGGGGATTTTTAAAAAAATCACTTGTTCCAAGACATGAAGTCCTGTTTGAAATCCTTGCTGAATAATGTGAAATGAATCGGCAGTGTAAGCCTTACACAAGCTCACAGATGTGACTGAAAGACACCGTTCTGATATGGAGAACTGTGCACTTAAAGAAGAGTCAGCTATGAATGAATGAATAGCCAAAAGTGCTAATGGCTTTCGGCGTAAAACCCAGTATTAAAGGGCCTGCACGGCACAGAGTGCAGGGATAATATAATAACGTACTAGCCAATGTGGTGCAGAATATTATTAACTTTGTTACTGGTCCACACAAATCAATAAATATTGTATAAGTGAGACTGTTCTTATCCCCACAAGGCAATATTAGCTCTGCCCCCCCCCAACCCATCAAAGTGAATCTGCTTTTATCAAGCATGAGTCATGCTTCATGCTTCAAAAACTACTTCCTGTATTGAATTTCCTTTATTTATTTTATTTATTTTTACTTTACATTTGTTGACCGGGATAGTCCAACTGGATTTATGTCCATTTTCAGTAGAGTCCCGGGGAGATAAGCTCCAAGAGATTAATAGACTACTAACATACAGGTACTAGTTGTTATACAGTTAAATACTACAAATATTAAACAGTTCAGGAATCAGGAAGGAATGTCACTGGTACTACCCCTAAGACTGTGACTGATCAATTGGTGGGTTGGGAAGTTTCTTGGAACAGCACAGTCAGTAGCACAGTAGCATGAATGTTAACTTCATGTTCCTTAACAGGTAAAATTAAAGCATTAGCCTTTCTCAAGTATTCACATATATTAATCCATTATTATACATTCACTTTCAGATCAACTATCTTGCCCAACTAAATGCTTTGTAAAATGCCAAACAAAATATTTTAAATTCTGAGTAGGAAGAAGTGGAGGTTTTTAATTTTTTTTTATCAAGCCCTTTTAACATTTTTTTGGCAGGTCATGCAATATTTTTATTGCTTATATTCACTCTGAGAAGCTAGACAAGATCTGTGTCTGGCACACTAACAGGTTCATTGTCTGCTGGATTTAAAGTGCTAGAAATGCTTGATTTGAGCCTAACCAGTAAACATTCCTGTATGCACTCAATCTATTGTCCTTGATTCTAATAGTGGCAGTAGAATTCTGCCTGATATTCCATGCTAGTTAATGGTGCCACATTCACTGAGTTGGGTGATATAGTGAATTTGTTGGTTGACAAATTAATTTCAAACTTCCAACCACTCACCCCAGCCACCCCCAATAAATTCCTTCACATATAACCACTAAAACTCTATAAAGTGAGTATGTCCTAGCTACTCTCATGAGAACCAAGAACATAGCCTCAGTGTGTGCAGATAATTTCCCAGCTGCCTCTTGAAGAGGCTAGAATATGACATATCATGGGCACTGGAGTCAGTATTTAACTATATTATAATAACAGGCTTTGTGCCATGAGAATGGAGTGCTGTAATGGTCATCCCTCTTCATAAGGTCAGACCATCAACAGATCCCAGTTACTACCGACCCATTAGTCTGACTAGCATTATATGCAAAGCCATAGAAAGAATTATCATTTAAATGATCAACAAAAACATTGGTGACCTCCAGGCACTGAATCCATCCCTGTCTGGCATATACACAAGCACCAAAATTAAACATTTCACCAGAGATCCCTTCATTAGTCTGTCCAAGTATGTGCAAGCACCAACATGAAACATTTCCCCCAGTGATTTTTTCAGTAGTTTGACCAAGTATGTACAAGCACCAAAATGAAGAATTCACTCCAGTGATCCTTTCAGTAGTTTGAACAAGTATGCATAACCACCAAAATAAAGCATTTCCCAAGCGATCCCTTCAGTAGTATGTCCAAGTATGCACAAGCACCAAAATTAAATATGCCCTACAATGATCCCTTCAGTAGTTATCCGTATCTGCATATGCACTTCACTGACACCAGAACAAAACATTTCCTCTAGCACCCCCTCAGTAGTTTGCCCATGTATGCATGAGCACTTCACTGACTCCAAAATGAAGCATTTCATCCAATGACCCTTTTAAAAGTATATCTATGCCTGCACAAGCACTTCACTAACACCAAAATTAATCATTAATCAAATATAAGGAAATAATAGCAACATAAATCACAACAAATAATAGCAGCATTAATCACGTCACAACAAATAATAGCAGCGTTATTCACATCAAGGTTAATATGGGGTAATTATGAAAATAACAATCAGCAGACGCTATTAAAACATACAGAAGTAAATAGCACCATACAAGACAAAAAATAACGACTGTGTGGCATGCCATAATAGGACTGGGAGGCATGTCAAGGTTGCAGGTTTATGGCCAGGTAAGAAATTGGAATACTTTGTGGGAGATAGTCTATAGAGTTGGTATGTTACTGTGGTAATGCAAGTAAGGTATTGATGTTAGGAGGGCAGGGAAAAGGAGCACTCCCACTTTGACGAGAGATAAGAGTGGAGTAAGGTCTTAAAGGTTGAGAGGTTCTGGGCAGTTTGAATATGGGGGGAAGAGAGTTCCATTTCAGTGCAAGGGAAAAAGATAGGAGAGATTGGCCTGGAGTATGCAATGGTTTGTACACTTCCAGTAGGTTCGGTTTTTTAGACCTGAAGGATTGGTCAGGAAGGTGCATGGTAATGGTGGAAGAGAGAAATGGGCACTAAGAAGGTTTGAAAATGAGTTCATGGATAGTGGAGAGTTGAATGTAAGAGAGGAAGTTGGGAAGCTCTAGCCAGTTAAGGGAGTGTAGGGAGATACAGTGGTGAAAAGAAGAGTTGGCGTTTGTTGTAAACTTTGAGATTTTATTGTAGCAGGATGACAGTTTAGATTTAAGGGTGGCTTGAATGTTGGTAAGGATAGGTGCTCCGTACATGAGAGAGGGGAGGAGGAAAGTAGTAGATAGAGTAAGTTTTGCTGAGGGGATTAGATAGCTATTGTGGCGATAAAACATGCCAAGTTTCTGGTGAGTTTTCTTAATGTTAGTCTGATGGTGGATGTCAAATTTAAGTTGCTCGTCAATAAGGAGTCCTAGAAGTTTGGTATGGCAGACCATTTCAATTTGAGACTTATTACAGCTTATTATAGAGATGGGTTTTCTGTCAAATTTGGTATTTAACAAATAATTCAATTAAAAAATAAACTTTCAGAAATAGTTTTAAGTGGGGTAGGGTGTAAGCCGTGCTGTTTCTAAGGGAAGGACTTAGATTATTGCTATCATTGTTGAGCAATTAGAGGAAGTTCAGAAATTGTGAAACCAAATTGACCATAACAAGGTATAAAAATGAACTGGGTGAAAAACTTCAACCTTTTAGAATAAGTGCAGGAGATGAATGGAACCCCAGGAAGAAAGAAAATGTTAAAACAAGACAAGAAAATATAATGGAGGTTATATATTGTTGCACTCTTTTTGGACCCTCAGTCTTCCCACAAGAATTAAGCACAGCCTCACTGACTTGTTTGTTCAGTACTTCCTGGCATGGGGCATGGGAAGTGAAAGCAACAGATTGTGCTGAGCTAAATTTTACAAAGTGTCATTTTTCAAAATGAGCCTGCTTCTTAGTATCACAGTCCACTTAGTTTTCACTGCATCATCTCCCAAAATATGCTGGAGTGTGTAGCATACTTAAGTTACAAATTATTTTTAATTTCTTTTATTTACTTATTCAAAGTTTGCTAGCCAAGGTAGAGCACTGGTCCACCTAGACTATTTTCTAACTCAGCATGACAGAAATGCAGCCAAAGAAACAATAGAGTTTAATTAATATTACTGCCACAGTGCATGTAGAGGGACATGTCAGGATAATGTTTCATAAATGAGCACAATCGTAAGAAGACACAATGCAAGGATTTGGTGAGTAACATAGGTAAGAAAGTTACTGTCATGGCATAGCATATGCATGATGCACTATTGCTGGGCATAGTATGGGAAAGCAAGTAACACATGAGTTAAATGAGGAGAAGAAGGGAAATGAGGGAGACAGAAAATAGAGAAAAAGTAAAGAAGTACAGGGGACAGACAAGGGAAGTGTGCAGCTATCTGCTACCCAAGTTGAGGAGACTAGGGCAATGTTATGGGAGTTTGGGGACATGTTTAATGGTAAGCCAGGATGCACCCAACAGATGAAGCACCATGTAGACACATGGCCTCAGTGGCCCATCAAACAGGCCCCTGACAGTGTGCTTGAGTAAGTTAAGCAGACATAGGGAGAGAAACTATAGGAATGTTGCATCTTAGAGTAACCAATAGTTTACTTCTATTTTAATATACCTTATGATAAAATCTAAGCCAATAAATGCACATAATTACTTATTTAATGCACAGTTATGGCACACATTCCTCATACATTATCTGAAGTAGTCCTAAATTCAGGAAGCCAACAAGTCAATGGAGAGTTGTGATGATAAATAATGAAAGTCAGCTGGGGGGGGGGGGGGGGGCACCTATATGGTCCAAACTGCATCCAGGATTGCAATGGCTGGCCCTGCTATGAGGTAACTACAATTAAGGAATTTCCATTTTGTTTCAATGCACTACTACTGTTGTGAAGACTTCAGGAACAAATTTAAGAAATACTGAAAGGCCATGATAATGTAATTTCATGTTTAGCAGCCAAAGTAAAGTAAGTGTTGCAGACTTCTGAATCTGGAGCTGAAAGTCATTTATATGATGTGGATAACTATTAGCACATACACTGTGTTTTCTTTTGTGATACATATACACCACCTAAAAAGCAAAGACATGCATGCATACTTCTGAAAAGTGCATGTTGAATATTTGTGGTCCCTGTTTCTATGAGGGAACTACAATGCTGGCATATAGCTGCACCTTCCTTTGTCCATTGCAGTCATATCTGAGTTTTTATCATTGCATATTTTAAATTCATATACTCCTCAATACATTAATGTAATGTGATAGGCACTTAATTTTAATAAGCAGTGCCCAAGGTATGCTGACTGCCTGGGGTTAATACAGATCAAACAAATTTTGATAATTAGAATGAATAAAAAATAAATGAAGGGAATCTTATTTTTACTGTCTTTGCATAGATGTTGGCTATACCCATCTATATTAAGGTACTGATCTTTAATGCAACAATTGCTAAGACTCTAGATCATTCCTATTGGAACTGTGTGATTGCATATGTACTAGATGCTTCCATATGTAACTAAAACTCGGTCAATAGTATATACAACTTTTTCCCAGTATAATTTATTATGAGTCATGGTAGCCCACAGGATTTTTTTCAAGGGGGGTGCAAACCCAGAGCCCCCCACACACATCCTACCCATGCAGCCATTCCAATGTTCCATTACTTGGTTATTTCTCCCCAGTCGCCATAACCACTGTTCAAACCTCTCAGTGCGCATACTGCTTTATGCTTTACTTCTACAATGATGACAGATATTTGGATTTAATTTACAAAGTTTATTTCAAATTCTATAGCACAAACACTGACAGACATTTGCTAAACAAAGCAACAGTCTTACAATGAAAACATACTTGGCATTAAAACTTCTCTACATTTGAAACTCACATTCACTGAAACAGCATTGAAACACACATTCAAAAAAAATGCATCTGGCCAGTGGTGGATTGTTTACCTTTGGGCTTTTTTCAAATCATAGGCCCCTTGCACACATTTTTAGGAGCATGCAAAAGTTCTTTAATAGACTCAGGAAGGTGAATCAATTATAATATATAATAATCTAATTATATACCTTGTATAATACAGCACCACTTGATACAGCGTGTTTTAAATTTATAGTATTGAACATTTTGCCAGTAAGCAATGAAACAAAACATATGAACCAATGACAAACTGTCAAATTCAGAACATTTCACCATAAAAGGCCACTCAAGCTTCTGTCATTACAATCCACCAATATCAGTCAATATGCACAATCTCTGCCGAAGTAAACGTCATCTGAATAATTCCACATTAAAGAGCACTGAAACTAATGAAGTGGTTGTTTCTAGAAAACAACTTTACATTTCAGTGTTTCATCTATAAATTCAGTGTTTTCTGCCCTTGAAGAATAATTACCTATGTTACATTAAAAAATGGTAAGCTGGTATATTGCAAATAGAATGGATGGCAAGCTGAAAAACAGGTTCATAGTTACTAGGCACCATATCCAAAGGAGAACATACTCGGGTCTGCAGCACCCTACCCCCTTAAAATACAAATCTACATGCTGTGGGAGTAGAACCTATAGCCCTCTGTATCAACATGCAAGTATACTACCTGCTGTGCTACTAACACTGCTTTAAAATTCAGTACGGCAATAATGATACCATTTGCTGTACAAAACAGTTGTACATTTTAAGCAGACTTAGCATGAGCAGCAGTAAACTTTGCTTCCCTTGAAGCTCACAGTTCCTTGAAAAAGCACTTGGAAATAAATTCCACCTACTAACTCTAAGTAGGACACACACACAACACACACACACATACACACACACACACACACACACACACACACACACACACACACACACACACACACACACACACACACACACACACACACACACACATACCCCTCAACCTCTTAATGCAAGAAATCTGGACAAAGCCTAAAATAAATAGGGACAGATTATAAATATTTCTCTCATGAACTTAGACAATTGCTAGAAAAACAGGATTTGTGTTAGTATGCATTTTTGTAAAGGATATTATGTCTAAAACTCAAATGTCTGTCATTATTTAGAAACTTCAGTCATTTTTAGGAGGAATATGGGGCAAAAATCTGGACATTCTGCAAAAACTTCCACAGCTGAGGGGTATGGTACCCACCTCTTATACATACATACATACACATATACACACACACCCACACACAAACACACATGGCCCCAAACTGGGACATATTTAGAAAGTTGCTAGAGTAACAGGATTTGTGTTAGCTAGCCTTAAGTAACCTCCAAACTCTGGATTCCACCCAGTTCAGGTTTGTGAAAGGCAGATCATGCCTCCTGAACCTGATCAACTTCTTTGAGGCAGTCACCAAAGCTGTAGATGAGGGTAAGGTGGTTCACACAGACTATCATGACCTCATCAAAGGCTTTTGACACCATCCCCCATTCTGGAATTATAGCTAAACTCACTAAACTAGGTATACATCCCTATGTCACAAGATGGGTTGCCAACTGGCTCAATGACAGAACCCACACTGTAAAAGTTGCAGACTCCAAATCTGACCTCAAACCAGTGACAAGTGGAGTACCACAGGGTTCAGTCCTGGGACCTCTCCTGTTTGGTATCTACTTCTCTGAAGTACAGGCTAATACAGCAGGCCTCTGGCTAATGAAGTTTGCAGATGACTGCAAACTAGGAGCCAAAGTCAAGTCCCCAAATGATGTGGACATCCTACAGAAGGGCCTCGCTGAGACAGATGCCTGGTGTCAGAGCCATGGCCTCAAGCTCCATGCCAAAAAGTGCATTGTCATCCCCTTTGGTAAAAACTCTGTACCGATGAACTACCACATAGGCAACAATCTACGTAACACCAAATGTGTGATAAGAGACCTTGGGACCCAGGTGGACAGCAGTCTCTCCTTTGATGGTCACATCGCCACAGTAGTTAGGAAGTCCTTCTACATGGCACACCTCATCATAAAAGGGTTCTCATCCAGGAAAAAAAATGTCATTGTTCCCCTCTACTCGACACTCATTAGACCCATTATAGAGTACAACGCCCCTTTTGGAATGTACCTCACAAGACATCTGCAGCACCTGGAAAGGCCACAGAAGTACCTCACAAAGAGGATTACTGGCCTCAAACATATGCCCCACACTAACCGTCTCAGAAAAACTCCAGCTTTACTCCTTAGCATATCACCTACTCCGAGGTGATCTCTGCCTAACAAATAAAGCTATGTCAAACCCAGAGCTGTTGGACATGCTACACCTAATGAAATCCCAATCTCTCCGAGTTACACACTCTAGGGACCTAAACCTTGTCACCACAATAAACAGGACATGCTGGAAGGATAGATTCCTGTCCCAGAGACTTCCCATACTCTGGAACAAGCTACCCATCTATGTCAAGCAAAGTTCCTCATTAGCCCTCTTCAAGAAAAATCTTGATGAGTGGATGGGAAATAGGAAATATACCCTGGGGATCACTTCTGTGGCTCTGCTCAACAGTGGCACAGGAAAATAATTTTCTTGTGTGGCATAAGCCAGGGCCTTCTTAGGCCCTTGGGCGGATAGCCTAGTACTTAGCTATGAACCTACCTATGAGCCTATACAAGGGTAGAATGAATACTTCAGTTTTTGAAGATATTTCCTAGGTAATTAATTGTGCCAAATAGAAGGATGTGTTTCCTGTGGTGGAAACATAATGGTCAAATAAGACAGAGTTATCCACATAAGTAGCCAGGTCCCTTATGACCTTCTCTGCTGAAGTGGAGATCTATTTATAAAATAAGCTGATAAGCATCCCATTTCAACACTATGGATCCAGGTAATGCAGAGGACTGATGCAGTGAGCTATTCATGAGCTGCTTCCTGTGCCCAGGGTACTGGCTCTGATTTCCTTCCAACTTCATTTGCCTACTGTATGACCCTGAACAAGTCACTTAACTAGACTGTGCTCCTGGGTCACTCCTGAAAAGGGGCAGTTTTGTCCAGTGACTGTGCTTACCTGGTCAACAAATAAGTGAAATATAATGCTACTATGCAAAAGGAAACTACCAAATGCACGAAAAGGCAAAAATTAAATACATTCCTCAGATCCATGGGATAGATCAATTTCTTATAAATTGAGTAAAATCTTTGCCAAAGAGTTGGAACGCATAATTTCTCTAGACTTTTCTCATAATGAGCATTCAGTTTCTATTGCTTTCCATAAGCCAGATCTGGCCTTGTCAGTATTATGAATTATAAATGGAAAACACTTTCCATTTCAGTATTAAAGTCCTGGTACAGTGACACAGGTTTTTAGATTCTGTACTTAATTAAGATGTCTGAATCATTGTATACTGCCTTTACATCATTAATGTCTATTTATAGTTTTTTCTTAATAGTAAGAAAGACATCTGTAATGGATTCCCCAGTTCTTTGATTTTTCTTAAATCTTGATCAGTAATGACCTTTTACTTATTGTATTTAAAGCTGTTCTACCTACCCATTCCAGTTTATTGACACAGTATGATTATTAGTTCATTTCAGGTTGAAGCCACCCTGTACCTGTCCTAACCTTCTACAGCTATATGAGCCTTATTAAATATTATGGTGAAGTTTTGCAACATATCAAACTGTACAGTAAAGGTCAGTAAATATAGTGCTCTCCTGTATTCGATGGTGAACTATGCCTAGGTAGGATAAAGCCAGAGGAAACTCTGGAGAAGATTCCTAGTGATCTAGATGTGCAAATTGTTTATCCAACCTGAGTAAAGGGGCAAAAGTCTAATCAAACCATCTAGTAGATGGTTCCCTCTAAAGTTTCCCCTTAGGATAGCTGGCAGTATTATCTGATAAAGCAAACTATTACAGGTATTGGGGCTAAAACAGTCTCAACCTATTCACAAGCTTAAATGGGTAAGAACTCTGACTCACTGGCTTGGAGTTAGGCAGGGAATGTGAGTGCCTAGTGGGCCACTTTTGGTATGCGAACTGGCACTGCAGGATAAACCAAACACCAGGTTAAGGGATCCAATACTGATCCTCATCAGACCCAAGAGATGGTGTTGGTTGATTAATATAGCTGTATGGTGGCCATGGAAATCAGAATCTGCTAAGGACTGTGTAACAACTCATCTGAAAAATTAACCATCCCTGAAAATTGATGGTGCTGAACCACTAGGCCCATATCTGGCCAGTGCTGGATGTAGAGAGGGCTGTGCCAAGGTGAGTAGAAGGGGCACTGCAGGAGCACTGTAGATCATGGCAAGGTCCCAGGTGGAACCGCTACAGGTTCAAATCTTGGTGGTAGTAGCAAATATTCAAATGAGAGCTTTGAAGACTGAAGTGAAGAAGGGTTCCATGTAAACAGCAGTTAAACATGGGTCAGTCAGTTCTAAGGGATAGGTGAGCACCATTCCAAAGGAACAGGCTATGGCCTCTGTCACTCTCAGCCATTCAAAAGGGAGTTGGGTTCAGATCCCTGAATCTGGAGTATTAGTGTTGAGCACCTCAAGGCATCCAGTGTGGTGACATAAATGATTCTGGAGAAGCTAGCAGGGGCCTCAAGGAGCATTCTCTTTTTTGTAAATGGTAGGGTGCCCTGGAATGGGTTTAACCTGAGAGTGGGGCCCATGCCCTTTATTGACATCTATCTCTTAAACATATAATAAACTGATTAAAATCAGAGACCTGATCATAATCCCTTATCAAATGTCAATACTTATATATAACAAGATTAACAAGGGTGTCTAGAAGGAAAAGGATACAGTTAACATGTTGCCTTTAACTCATTATCCTCCCTCCTTGCCTTCATTTTTATTTTTACAGGAAGACAAGGACCAGTGTTTTAATTTTATGTTGGTAAATGGTCTAAGTCAACAGGAGGCAGGGTCTGCAATGCTTTCACTGATTCCTGAAACAGTATCAGCTATAGCAGCTACTGCACTCCTGTGCTAAGTTAGTGTATCTATACAAGTACGACGCCGTACTGTTTCCAGTTGTTGGATTTTCGGACATTCCTTTGCTAAAGTATATCTGTACAAGTATGATGCTGTACTATTTCCACAGAGTGAACAAGTAATATGGAATCCCATGCAGTAATGGTAATGTAATTTGAATACAGCAATTGTTGCTTTCTTCTTTTAGGTAATTGTTAAGTACTCTCTGGCTGCTCATGTTAATTTATACTGCAGAATAAGTCTGTCTGTGTTGGTTGCATTGGCTGGAGAGGGTATAAGTAAGACAGTCAGGGACCAAGACAGTCAATTCACAACTTTTGCTTTTATGAAGTAGGTATGAACCACGCACCCCCTTCTGAACTTGATTCAGCATTTTCAGATGAGTCTTTATTTAACTCAAACTACACAGTAAGCATATACGCTGGTCTGGCATGATCTTGGAAGCAATGACTAAAGTTGTAAGTGGTCAAAATGTCTGCTTGAGACTTTGGGAAGGCCAGTTTGGAGTGACGGTATGTCTCCATGACTATCAAAGGTATGTAGTGCATCAAGAATACTGGAAACATCATCAAAGTTGGTGACATGGACCTGAAGGTTTGAGGTCAGCTCACTACCTAGTTGATGGGGACTTTGTAATTTTAAATAAATGTGTATATATGTACACACACACACACACACACACACACACACACACACACACACACACACACACACACACACACACACACACACACACACACACACACACACACACACACACACACACACACTCACACACACACACACACACACACACACGCACACACACACACACACACACACACACGCACACATGCACACACACACACACACACACACACACACACACACACACACACTCACACACACACACACACACACACACACACACACACACACACACACACACACACACACACACACACACACACTAAATATCTATCTATCTATCTATCTATAGGTTGTTACATTTCATTTTGTGATATGTTTCAATCATCAAAACCGAAACTATAGTCTCTGTTGGTTGATTTCTATTTCATCAAGGACTGTGGCACTGTTTCAGTGTTATTTTAGAATGAGATAAGTCAACAGTCGGGTGAAGAAGTCTCATTTTCTCCTTTTTGTGCAATCATTCATGTATGAAAGCTAAAGCTATAAAGAAGGACATAAAATAGGACGGTAGTGAGTAGGTGTGTATTTCAATAGCTGCCAATATCCCTTAGTAAGCAAGAAGAATTACCATCCTTTTGTGTATTTACAATTTAGCTGCCTTGATACAGCACCATCTATAGTCTTGCAGTGGAGTTCAAGCATACCCCTGAACCTGGAATCATAAAAAAATCTGGACAAAGGCCCATGAAAAATAGGTACGACTGGCTAAAAACTGGTATGCTGATTAACATAAAATTTGCATACAAAATTATTTAACCCCACCCATTCCAATGGGATTGTGGGATAGCAATTTTAAATGCAAACTGAAGAACAGACAAAATATTAAACACAAAATAAACATAAGATTACAGTGTGTGTCCCTTTTAGCACCCAGGGCAGACTTAACTATGATCCTTTGGAAACACAGCTCTCAATCTTCCATTTCCAAAATGTGGACTACCCCCACCTCCCACAATGTGGGTCATATAGCCAAAACATGTGGAGCACACAGTAACAACTTCACTCAGAATTTCTCTATGTGGTTAATAACGTCATACTTACAAAAAAGTTATTTTAATGAATTAATATTTTCAGTATTACTTACCATGTTTATTACTTAGGAAAAAATCTTGAATATGTAACAGACCCTTTCAGTGCAGATAGTGGAACATGTTCCACAACATGGAACATCTAAGACTTAAAATGACCTACACTTTTAATTATGACTAAGTTACAACTTACAATTGAAAAGTATGTTTGGGAAGTACAGGAGCCATTCACAAAGGAGACAGTACACAACCCAGTTACACTTTACTGCTACAATTAACCATATATAATTTCCAATATTTTTCTGCAGGCACATAATTGATTATGACAGAAATGGTTCTTATAAGCATGGTTCAGTAAATGCAATGTTCATGTTTCATAGTATAAAAATAGGTGAGGGTTTCAGCCAGTTGGATTATAGACCTTTATTTTATTTTATCTTCAAAAATATCAGCATTTCCCTTTTACTTGTCAGATCATATATGATGCTTTAAGATGAGAATGGCATTTACTTCCAGCATCTTTGCAGATGTAGTACTGTACTGTGAAGATGTTATGTTAAGCCAGTGTCAGCATTTGCCATTGAACAAATTAAATGCAGCAGCAAAGTAAAGTGTAGTAATAATAATAATAATAATAATAATAATCATAATAACTGAAGCAAAGAGTACAAACCAAGAAGTACAGATCTTCCCCAGCCCTCATAAATTTCTTAACAGTTTACATGTAATTGTTTACTTCCTGGTTCTTTCAGCTCACACAGAAAGAAATCACAACCCCAGATGATCATCCAAGCAGAACGTCTGCTTCAAGTTGCCCGCGAGTTTATGCCTTTCCTCTACTGGGAATGGATCATGATACATAAGACAGTGAATCAGTGTGTAAAGCAGAGTTGCAATTATTGAGGAGGTAATACAATTTTGTGTGTGTAATTTCATTGTTTTCTCCTTGCAGCCAAATTGCCTGTCTGTCTAGAATGTGGGATGGTGACAGCTAGTTTGGGCCATGTTACAGTATTGGGACAATGGGGCTTGTTAATAAAGTGAAGGGACAGATTCTGTGGATGTTTTTAAGGCTTTTCAGTCACAGCTTATCATAGAGCAGTACTAAGTTTCCATTTCCTTAAAAAAAGTATCATAAAGGTATAAATTCCACCTCTCAAATATACACACGTGAATTGCATCCCTCTTGATCTCTTTGAGCAAAAAATTTGGACAAAGCCACAAATAATGGGGGGGACAAAACAAAGTCATAAAAATAGTGACAATTTTTAAATATTGCTCTTCCGAACTTAGAACATTGACAGAATAAAGATTTGCATAGCATGAATTTTCTGAAGGATGAAGTCTGAAAATCATATGTTACGTCCAGTGGTGTAGCTAGAGTTTGTGCCACCTGGGACTATCTTTGAGTTCTCCTCCCCTCCCCATCATGAAATCATGGTGAAATGGGGCCCCCATACATAGCCATCCCCCTTCAGCCATTCCAGTGTCCCATTACTTGGCTATTTCTCCCCATTTACCACAAACACTGTAATGTGCATACTGCTTTATGTTTTAATTCTACAGTGATTATTTGGATTTCATTTAAAACTTTTATTTTAAATTTTATAGTACAAACACTGATAGACGTCTGCTAATCAAAGCAATGCAGTCTCACAATAAAAACAGACTTAGCATTCAAACTACTTTGCCCTTGAAACTCACATTCATTGAAACAGCATTAAAACCCACATTCAAAGAGAATGCATCTGGCCAGTGGAGGATAAAGTTTACCTTTGGGCTGTTTGTAAATCATAGGCTCCTTGCACACATATTTAGGACCATGCAAACATACACGTGTTCATTATTCATCTTTCTGATTGTATTAAATTATATTCCTTTTATAATACAGTACACTTGTTAGAGCATGTTTTAAATTTGTTTTGAACATTTTTTCCAGTAAGCAATGAAACAAAATATATGAATCAATAATGTCAAAACTGCACAGTTTAGAACATTTCCATCATAAAAGTCTACTCAAACTTCTGTCATTGCAATCCACAATATCAGTAAATATGTGCAATCTCTGCAGAAGTAAAAGTCATCTAAATAATTCCACATTAAAGAGATCTGTAACTAATGAAGAGGTTGCTCGTAGCAAACAACTTTATATTTCTTTGTTTCATCTACAAATAAAGTGCCTGTTGCCCTTGAATAATAAATTGACTATGTTACATTAAAAAATGATAAGCTAATAATACTGCAAAAGGGACTGGATGGCAAACTGATAACAGGTTCATAGTTACTAGGTACCGCCTCTAAAGAAGGACATTCACAGGACTGCAGTATCCACTCAATTTAAAGTACAACCCAGTAAGGTATCAGCAGTCCAGCTGCATACTGTGGGAGTAGAACCTACAGCCTTTTGCTTCAAGAGCAAGTACACTATCTGTTGTGCTACTAACAACACAAACAAGTGTGCTATAAGCAGAACTAAACATCTCTTCCCCTGAAGCTCTCAGCTCCTTGTAAAATCCACTTGACACTCAACTTAATCTCTCAAATTTGCAGCACAAGAAATCTGGAAAAAGTCAAAATTCACTGAGGGTTGGGGGACAAAGGTTCAAAACCAGGGACACATTTTAAACATTGCTTGTATAATCTTAGAAAGTTACTAGACTAAAATGTTTTGTGTTACCATGCATTTCTTGAAAGATAGGAAGACTGAAACTTAAATGGCTATCATTATTTAGTTAATTCATTTCTCATTGATTTGCCAGAAAACCACAAATTTTAAGAAGAACAGACAAAAAATATGAGCCAAACATTCCATGAAAATCTGGACAGTTGAGAGCTATGGACTCAACTTCTTGAATCACAAGTGGTGGTATAGGCAGATTATCCAAGTTTTGTACCTAAGGTACAGGGTTTGAGCCTGAGTAACAGTAACCACCAGGTATACCTAACTGGAGTCTTTTACACACACAGAGCAATCTTACCAATGAGAACTAGAAAAAAATGTGAGCCACACACATACACAGCAATTCTACAAATAAGAACTGGCTAAAAATGTGAGCAGCAATAAGAAAATGAAAACTCTCCTTAGTTGGAATAGGCAGCAAAACAAGTGATATGACTGGAAGGACAGGACGTGATGATGCTATTGGATCTCTTAAAGAACAATGCTCTTAAGAACACGTTTTTTTAATTAAAACTCTTAAAGTAAATGTGTAAATGGATGGACCACCCCTCTCCCCTCCCCCAGCTATGCCCTGGTTATATCTTCTGTTGCCATAATTGCCACATTATTTTTTAACTTTTTAAGTCAAAGTTCTGCTAGTGATATACCAGTTGCCAGAAAACTACAGTTTTATGAGAATTTAAGAAATGGTCCATGGACCAAAAATATGAGGCATAAACCTGGACAGTGAGCTATGCTAATTGCTAAGTCTAGTCTCGTTTTTTTTTTTTTGTTACCTGGAGGAGGAAGTAGAGCCACCTGATATAAATTTTCTCATCTTCAACAACCTGTGCTGTACCTGTCCTTCCTGATTCCTGGCTGGGTCATATGGAGTGGACTCTGCTCAACTGCTGAGCTGGTTGCTGTACTTAATACACTGACATTGCACTGCAGAGAAAGTTAAGAAATCTGAAACATTCAATGAAGCAACGTATGAATGTACATAGAGGTAAACATTATACACTACAGACCTCAGCCAAATCCGACTGGCTGGCTGTCTGCCTTATGAAGCTGATATCATCCCGCACCCCTCCCCCATATGTGATGATGTCAGCAAGAACTTCAAAAAATGTAAAAAAAAAAAACTGGAAAATTTGGGAATTGAAGATGCCACTCAGGAATTTGTGGCACACCATTATTTTGCCCTCAAAACCAAGAAATACCAAGGAATTTGGTACAGTTGAGAGGTATGAGTTCAAGTGACTTAAGACATGATACATTATGTCTGGCATGTTTAAGGAAGCAGCCAGCACCAACTGGAAAAAGAGCATTTATTATACTATATCATAGTAAATAATAATAAACACAAACCGGTTTCGGCCCAATGGCCTATTTCAATGTATAGTTCAAACTGCAGTCAACCATTAATTATATATACAGCCAAAGGCCTTAATTAATCATTAATAAAAAAATTACAGATGCTCATTTAGACCAGTGGAAATAATCCACTCAGTTTCACAATCCATTATTTCTCTTTTTTGTTTATACGAAATTTAATGGGTCTGGAAGTTTGGCCAATATAAAAAGCCGAGCAGGTACATATTGCAAGGAAGAAAACCACAAATCAGTGTCCAAACAAAATCCAAAACAGTGTTAATTAATCCTCTGACCTCTCTGCTTGTGCCTTCACAGGAGAATCAAATTGCAAGGGAAATGGCCCAATCACTGCTACAGTTGGAAAAAACATTGATAGAAAAAACTTTTCAGGTATTTTTACTGGTAAATTCTTTCATCTGAAAAATGTGTTTGTAAAAAGAACAATGCCCACAAGGGTAACAGCCGACCACTCGGGTCCCATCTAATGTAACCTGTATTGACAGATCACATAATCTATCATCAGCCAGCAGAATGTCCCAATGCTGTTGCAGTGGGTCCAAAAACTTGTGTGTGTTTCTGCCATAAGTGGTCGTAAACCAGATTTTGTGATCCCTCTGATACTGGTGTTTTTTGTATACAAGTAAATCATTTTTAGCGATTTGTTGAACCTCCCTACTGGTTGTAAGCACCTTGGCCATAGGATACCAATGTTCTCTGAACCAATTAATTAGGTCTTGGTCAAAATGACTATAATCCTCAGTGTTAGATCAAATCCTGTGTATTCTCATGAATTGTGACTTAGGGATGTTATTGATAATATGTTTAGAATGCCATTTGGAGGCATGTAATAATGTATTTGAATGATGGGGAACCATATATACAAATATTTACAGATACATTCATATGCATCTATACAGATATATATATATATATATATATATATATATATATATATATATATATATAATATATATATATATATATATATATATATATATATATATATATATATATATATATATATATAATCCCACAACACCAAACAGCGTATTGCCGAAATGAAAATAACAAATACTTACAATCCTGAAGGGCTGTTTTTTCCTCAAGGCAAGGAAACAATTGCCCAGCAGGGGGAACTATGCCTTTTTCATCAGTATAGTGTGATAACAGAGTTGGTATATATAGTTGGGAGGGGGCTGGGGGGCACAGCCCCCCACCTAGGTGTTTTTTACATAGTCTGGTGTGGTTACATTATATTTTGGGCAAGTGTTTACTTGCCCTCAGATAAAACTGCCCCCTTCAGAATTTTAAGTGTCCATTATTTCTATATCAGCAATATGCCATTCAGTTGGTATTATGGGATTTGTTATTTAAAAGTAGATCCCTCTCTATCTTTATATATATATATATATATATATATATATATATATATATATATATATACACACACACACACACACACACACACACACACACACACACACACACACACACACATACACACACACGTAGATAGATAAAATATAGAAACGTATTGTCATATAACGACATCAGAAAACATTGGCATCAACTGTATCACAAAAAAAAACAAAAAAAAAAAACATTTACTGCACAACTGATTGACTCTGCAAAACATTGAATCAATCACAACTGGAAAAGCAAATTAGTTTTTTTTGTGATTTACACGAAGCAACAAACATCCACTCATACAAAACACTGTCATATTTAAAAACGCAAAGACACCATAGCACTTAATGTAGGGTGGGTTGCCACTCCTACATCCTCTAACATAGGAGCTCTTTTCCCATTCCCTCTAGTTTACATGTGCAATCTGTACATTCACACAATGTGTTCACAATGAAAGTACCACTTGTAAGCTGCAGTTTAACATAAGTCAGCTATAACTATTACAGTCGCAATGCTCTTACTTTTCTTCAGTCATCTGTCATCCATTTACCATATAAACAATAATACCATTACACACCTAAATAGAGCACATATCTGACTAACCAGTCAACATATTTCACATCAGTTAATAATGCCATCAATATACTATGTTGCTAATATCCTGAACCCACCAAAATCCTCTTCATATAATGAAAAATCAGTGTGTTCAACTGATCTGCTGATATATCCATCCATCTCTCTCTCTCTGTATGTATATATATATATATATATATATATATATATATATATATATATATAAAGTTTTATAACCCAAAAAGAAGTATGTGACCAAAAAGTCCAAACAAACCCAGTGACAGAGGAAACAAATCACGAACACAAACACTGTTTCCAAATAAATGTGTTTCACTGCTGATAGCTTATGGACAGAAAATGTGTTTCACTGCTGAGAGCTTATGGACAGAATCGTCAGATATGAGAACAATTTACTAATATTAAAGAAAAGAAAATTGATGAGAGATAAAGAAGATTTTAGTAAGAACAATGTATTTGTTTGGCCTAAAGTTACAATGCAAAGTGTTCCTAATGGCCAAAATAGATCTAAGGTTGCCTCTGAAACTAAAAAGGCTGAATTAGCTACTAAAGACCATACTAATATGGGTAACAAGGTATTGACTAATAGAAATATGAGTAATTTGGATGGCCCCATGGAAGGAGCTTCCAAAGATTTACCATCATGTGAGAATTTAATAGATGGGGCCAGTACACCTAAACTTGTTACATCGTTATATTTTACACCTGCCGAGACTAACACAGGACATGTTAACAATCCTATAGGGGGATACCTCTAGTCGCACCAGTACTGTGGTTCGGCGGAGGATACAGCTGGATAAGTTACATCATAATGTGGTAGATGATGAACCTTTTTCTGCTGTTCCTTTTCCCATTCGAACTGGGAGGAAACGCTCATTGGAGCAGGATTTCCAGAGAGGAGCCAAGAGAAAAGAGTCAATAAAAGAGAACCAGACTTATGTTCACAAGAAAGCTTGGTTCCAGGGACATTAGTTTGGAACATATCTCAGCACAGTTTAACTTGTCATGAGATTTCTGTTCTAAACAAGGGCATGAGTTTTGTGCCAACTACCAATATGGACATCAGTGATGCTATATTATCTGTGAGGCTTTTTGTTCGTAATATTGGTTTGAAGCTCATGTTTTCTAACATTAATGCTAATACTAATGCTAACTCTGAAACATTTAAAAGAAAGAGTACATTTAATCCCCATTTACAGCCTAATTTGGAGGTGTTTTTGAAAGCAGTGGAGGATGACCTCTATACACGGTTTAATGATTCTAGTATGGCATTGACTGATAATCTTTCATTACATGAACGTAGGGCTCTGAATGATCTTAAGAAGAATGATCACATTATAGTTCGACCAGCAGATAAAGGTGGTTTGATTGTTGTGATGGATCGATCTTTCTACATAGAGTCTATGTCAACTATGTTGCAAACTGATGCATATACACAAATATCTTTTGATATTGTCACTGATATTACATCTAGTATCTGCAACATGCTTGATGAATGTAGATCCCTTAATCTCATAACACCTGAGTTGTTTAATTATTTTAAGGTTGATTTCCCCCTGATGCCTCGAATTAACGGACTTCCTAAGATCCACAAAAATGACAGGATTCCTCCTTTCAGGCCTATTGTAGCTGGCTCAGGTTGGCTTACTGAGCCGATGTCGATTTATCTTGATTCTAAGTTAAAGCAAGTATTGAGCCGATATAGTTACATATTAAGTGATACCAAGGGGTTCCTGTCTGATTTATGTGATGTGACTAATACACTTGATGATATAAATGACATCTATTTGGTGACTATGGACGTAGTGTCATTGTTCACCTGTATTCCCAACCATGTAGGTCTACAAGTGACTAGAGAGTTACTTATGGAAAATTATAGTACATCTGAAGTAGATTTCTTATGCCTTCTACTAGAGACTGTGCTAGAGAATAATATCTTTATCTTTCAAAATAGGTGCTATAAGCAAGCATGTGGCGTAGCTATGGGAACCAGCTGCGCCAACTCTTATGCTAATCTGGTGATGGTTGCATGGGAGAAAGAGGTCATTTTACAACATCCACAGATCGTCTTTTTTAGGAGGTTTGTGGATGACCTCTTTCTCCTATGGAATGGTACTAAGACTGAACTTGATGAATTATTGTCAACCATAAATGCGATGGAAGGATTTTTGAAGTTCACTATGGACTCCTCAAAGGAATCCATAAACTATTTAGATGTGAACATCTATCGTCATAATAATAAATTCTGTACCAAGCTTTATAGGAAGGCATGCTATAGACCTAGTTTTTTGCACAGAGAGAGCATGCACCCGCAGAAAACTTTTCATAACATTGTAAGCGGATTTCTAGATTGTGTTCAGATGATTCTATATATAGATCTGAACTTGATAAGTTAAAAGAAAGTTTCATAAGCAGAGGCTACTATGCTCAAGAAGTCAGTGACATATGTACTACATCACAGAAGTATAGGTATAAAAAGGAAGACCTTATTATTCCCTGAATTATAAAAATCAGGAACATCATAAGCCAGATATGAAGTTACCCTTGGTTCTCCCTTATAGTCGGAATGTACAGTTAATACAACAGGCTGTATTTGAGAATTGGAACATACTTTTAGTAGATGACAGGGTAAAGGAAATAGTAGGAAATTGTCCTAATTACACCTTTAAGAATCTGAAAACTTTGAAACAGCAGCTATGTTTCCCCAATTTGGTGAATAATGATTTTAATTGTGCTAGGGTAGAGAATGGCACTATTAGATGTGGTGCATGTCCGCAATGCCCACATATTGATGAGTCTAGATATTTTAGGAACTCTAATAATGGCAGACTATGGGAAATTAGATGTCATGCTACTTGTTCAACACGCAACGTAGTATATGTTGCCTGTTGTCAGACCTGTTTCAAGTTTTACGTTGGAAAAACTAATAGGTCTCTCAGAGAGAGGATCCGTGACCATCTATATTGTCTGGCTAGGGGTGAGATTAGTAGTGCCATATCAAAGCACATATTAAATGAAGGGAGAAATCATTATTTCACCTTTCAAGTTTTACATGTTCAACCATTGAATTTGAGGGGTGGTGACATTACAAATTCAACTGAGGAGGCAGAGACGCGCTGGATTATCCGCTTAGCTGCACACAGGGGGAGAGGATTGAATGAATCGGTTCCTCTGAAACCGATTCTGAAAGGAAGGCCAATATAATATTCTGGTTATTTCATTTTATTTCATATTATTTTATTTCCCATTATCTTGCTTATATTATATTTACACATTGCATTTTATATATCCCTATAATTTTGATTGTATTAAGTATATAAAAAGCCTTTCTATGTATTAGTATTATTGTATGGTTGCATCTGGTTGGGTAGGGTTATTTCAGATTTTGTAGTAGGTATATCTATTTTGATTTGTTTTTGTATCTATTTTTTATATATTATTTATATATTTTTATATAATTATTTGATATTTATTAATATATTTATATTTTATAATGTATATTATATAATATATTTATTATGTTATTTATATTATGTTTATAATATAATGTATAAATTGTTTGTTCTGTTTTGTTTAATTTATTATTACCTATGTGTTTTTAAAAGGATTTGATATAGGCTGTGAAGTGGATGTTACTTGAATAACTTGCTGTTTACGAATAAACTTGATGGCTTTTTTTAAGGATGAAGCGCTGAAACTTGCGGCTTTTTTAGTTTAAGCTTTTTTTTTTTTTTTTTTTCAAGATTTTGGAAGACTAAGTTTTTTGTTTAGTTCTTTGTTTCTTCTTTGTTTTTTCATTGGATTGTTTTGATACTTATTAGTTTATTTTTTTTCTTTTTTCTTGTTTGGTAATTGGTTTGTTAAACAGTTATTAGTTGATTTTTAGTTGATTTTGCTTGCAGTAGTGAAACAAGCTATCAGCAGTGACACATTTTTGTGTTTGTGTTGTGTTGATTTGCTTCCTCCTGGTGAAAACTTTTTTTTTTGGAAACTTTTGGTCATACATATATATATATATATATATATATATATATATCAGCAGTTCAGTTCAACATATATATATATATATATATATATATATGGGTGTACTTCGCTTGATTGAAAACTCACTTCACTGAAAGTCAAATCAGTGAGACCACTTCACTGAAAGCTCACTTTATTGAAAACTCACTTGACTGAAACTCATTTTGTTGAAAATTATAAATGGCCTTTTCACCACTGTAGTGCGATACTGGAGTTAGTATATAAAGTAAGGGGTGGGTGGAGAGCACAGCCTCCCACATTGGGGGTGTGGGTGGCATAGCTCCCCACATATTATAAACATTTAAAATATACACAGAGATACCTAATGAATAACTGTTTCCAGAAGAGAATATATAACCAACATATGTGGGGGCTTTACCCCCCCACATTCCCCCTTACTATATATACAAACTCCAGGCTCACACTACAGTGGAGAAAAGGCCATATATAACTTTCAACAAAATGAGTTTCAGTCAAGTGAGTTTTTAGTAAAGTGAACTTTCAGTGAAGTGGTCCTAGTAATTTCATTTTCAGTGACGTGAGTTTTCAATCAAGCGAAGTACACTCATACATATATATATATATATATATATATATATATATATATATATATATATATACATATATATATGTATATATATATACGTATACATACGTAGACAAATAGATCTCGCTATACATATATAGATATATGGGAGAAGGGTGGTTATTTCAATGGCCATTTGATCTAAAATTTTTAATGCCAAATTGAGTGATTAAAAACAGCTTTCATCATACCATGCCGGCATTAGTTTATGGGAGATCATGGTCCTGTGGGAAAGGGAAAAGGAATTTGCCTTTTCCTTGCTATTGTGTAAGATTGAGTTAGTATATATAATTAGCAGGCTGTGTGGATGTACAGCCCTTACGTTGGGGATGGGGGTGTTCTAGGGCTTGTTCTGCTTCAAAAAAGTAAAGCAAGAAGCTTTGTTTTTTATAATCTATTAGGTTTCAATGAAATACTTTCTGTGGAATGTATTTTATGGGTTTTATGTGTTTCTGAGTATATGAGTGACATTAGAAACGTCCAGCTGTCTAATGCATTATTATAAACATGTCCAGAAACATCCTTCTGCTGTGTTTAATTTCATTATTACTGACAGGATTAATCCAGCTTCATGTAATAAGTTAGTTTGGCATGACATCCTGAATAATAAGGAATATTCCTGGAAAATGACACTGGGAGCTTTATTTTCACTGTGGCTCAATGAAGTGTTGCCGTGTCTTAAAATGGGCAGTGATTCTCTAATGGCTTTCTTTCACTTGTATATTTTAATGTGCCATTGTTGTTTGGAACTTTAACACTGATGAAGGCATGAAGTTGCCAAAACTGGTCTGTTCCTTAATGAAATAATATTAACTAAATGGTTTTTTTGATCTGAAGTGCTGGCTGCTCCTGTTTTTATTTTAAGGTGGGAACATTTAGTAACTTTGCAATATGTGACTCCTTAAAGTAATAATAAGATTACATAAATACAGCTACTATAATAACTTTGGTCAGATGGCAAACTTTAGAGCCACATATTCTTTGGGAAGAAAGAGGCAAGAAGACAAATGGTTAATAACTATGCCCAACAATGGAAGGGCTGAATCAGAGGGGCTGCAGCCAACTAGCATAGTTTTAAGTGTAGTCTATGAGAAAAGCATGCCTAATTTTATAAAAACATGTGGCACTTTCAGAATTTTTTTAATTCAACATGTAAATAACCTGCTTCTAGACGCTGGATCATTCAGTGAACTCTCAAAGGCCTCCAGAATTATATTTACCTACATAAGGACCTCAGGATAGAGTGGACTTTTCAAATCTATTTCACTTTTATTCCCAGTCTAAAAAATCCAAGAACATGTTTGAAACACACACACACACACACACACACACACACAAAATGCTGACAGTTATGTGGTTTCTGTAGTGTACAGTAGCACTACCACCTGTCTGCTCAAATAATATTTGTAAATTTATTGATGGAGGGCAGCTCTAACTGATGTGTTAATCACTCACCTTAAAGCCTGTGCCTCAGAACTAAAAACAGTCTTGAGTCCAAGTTTAAGCCTAACCAACCTGTTCAAAACTTATTTAATAGACTCCAACAACCTGGTTAATTGTTTTCTAATCCAATGTTGCTGAAGAGGATAGTTCTCAAAGATCAGTCTTGGACTCCTCTCTTTACACTGCTTATTAGTACTATCATATTTTTGCCTACCTAATATTCACAGCTTAGTGGTCACTTATGCCTTGCTTGCCTGGTTTTATATATATATATATATATATATATATATATATATATATATATATATATATATATATATATATATATATATCACTCTCTCTTTAAACAGCCATTATCCCTTTTCGTAGGAAACATTTCCAGTGGTTCAGGCAACATTGACTCCGTATGAACTTTAAGAAGATGAAGGCTGCTCTCTTCATTTATTAGAACGACACAGCACGGTACTTGCAGACCACACAATTACAAGTCCCCGTGATGGAAATAAACAAACAGTGTACACAAGTAGTAGTGTGGCTCAACCCAATCTCACCTTTACTGGAAAGAGTCCAGGATAAAATGGACTATTTGGCTCTTAAGAAGCCGCACATATGCATACACATATATGTATATACATGTATACTTATATATGTGTGTGGGCACATGGCTATTACATGTAACATATATATTATATATTATACATCGTATATGTACTTATGCAAACACATTTTATTTTTTGAATGAATGTGCCTCACTTAAATTCTATGGATTCCACTTAAGTGGTCTTGAGGAAGCTCCTTGCAGATTACAGTGATATTTGCCATGTCCTTGAGATATGAGGAGGTCATGTAAATATGCACTACAGACAATGTGATACTAGCTGCTGTAACAACAAAGAACATTAAATTGTCTATAGTCCCTAGTGATTGGTAGTAGCACTGTGTATGTCACCATATCCCAGCTGCAGACTGCACCTTGATTCATTGGGGCATAATAGTTAAGTGTTCCTCAGCAATGGATGTCAGTGGTCATCCAAAAATATGCAGGGAACCCATGAAATATGGTCAGTCTTCGCTGTTAATGCAACATCATTTATACCAAAAGAAGAAAAGACAAACTGGTGTAGTGATATGTGCTGCAACTGGAATGCAGTGCCACAATCCATAACTATTAGGCAAGTAAACTCAAAAGATGCAAGACCTGCAGTGTCAAGGTCATAAACATAGTACTGTAATAGACAAGAGCTTATAGAAAGTACCCTACAGCAAGATGTGCTGGGCATGACATCTCTTGTTGTGGTATCTTTGCACACCCATGCCATATTAATGTATCAGGTAGTAAGGAAGGCTTTGAAAAATATGGTACAAGACTTACCCCGCCATATCACTCAGTCAATTTGAATTAAACACATGTACCAGAGAGCTAGAGCTCAGCAAGCCACACTTTCACCAGCTTCATGGACATGTCACTATTGAGAAGGTTACAATAAAGTGACACCAATGGAGTAATCTTTCTGCCTGACATGTTCTGGAAGCAGGAGGACCTGTGCACACATACATAAAACATACCTACATGGACAGATGTGTGGGCAACCATACACACTGAAGGGATGACTGGAATGTCAGCCAAGATCAGTATCACTCTAATGGCATACTGCCTCACAGGTTCATAGGTGTTTACTAGGTTAATGACCACAAGGGTCTTTTTAAGCCTAGCCATGCATCTCAAATCTATGACATGTTCTGACACCCTTGATAAGGGTAAGCAGGGGCTTGTGAGATGAAACATTTACAAGCAGGGGCCTGTGAGGTGAAACATTTACAGGTTGCCTGTGTCCATTAGAGATAGAGGTGCCAAACCAGGAATTCATTTCCTGTTCCACATCCAATTGTCCAAGTTCTACTTAAATTCGGTTAGGGAGGAACTCTTCTTCTTCTCATGGATGGGAAGCTTGTTCCATAGATGAGGTAGTCTCTGAGATACATACCTGTCCCTCCAGCAGGTCCTATGTATATCACAGGCAAGGTTTAAGTCTATAGAATGTGCAATTCTGGTCAAGTTTGTTTTGTGGATATGCAAGAGGTCCATCAGAGTGGAGCTGACAATGTCCATATAGGCATACTGGGCATAGATCTCCCCTCAAAAGCCTTTAGAAGACAGAATAAAGGTATAGGGCCTTGAGGCAGTCGGCATAGGACATTTTACGGTTTACCTTTGAAAGGTTGAAAATCAACCTACTGAACGGCCCTTTGTGCGGACCTGAATGACGTAAATCGTCAGTCCGATCTTCACCAAAGTTCGAAAATTAGTAAATCGAAAACCAGGTTCACTGATTTTTTAACTTCAATTTGAAAGACATAGCATAATGCAAGCACCACTGCACCCCTCACACCCCCCTACTTTATTATTCTAACTCCGAGGTCGCACTACAGTGAGGAAAGGGTCTACTTCCCGATCCCCACTATAGTGTACTTCACACCAAAAATGCTGAATCTGCAATGAGCGAACGTTACTGTGCATTCACTCATTGCACATTCAATGCATTTTGTTTTCGGCCTTCCGAGAACTTGAAAAAGTCCTTTCAGACTTTTGAATTTCACACATGTGCATTACGCACATGTAAAGGTAAACCCATTTTACTTATGCTCTGTATTCTTTTAGTGAAGAGCCTCTGTCAACATTCCAGTTGTTGGATATGCCTTGTTAGGTACATACCAAAGGAGGCATTGTACTCAATGATAGGTCTGTTGAATGCTGAATACAGTGGGACTCTGACTTTCTTGGACTTAGATGCCATACCCTTGTTTATAATTTGCGCAACACAGAATAACTTTGCAACTTATAAACAAAGGTATGGCATCAGGACAAGGAAAACACAGGCTGAGTCTGGGGATTTCATAGGGAGCACTGTGCAACATGGCAGGGATGCTGGCAAAATCATTAGATCACACAACATAATGGATTTTGGAAAGGCAGCAAACCACTGGAATATGGAGACATACTCCTACTAGAAGAATGCTGAAGGGCATGTATGTCACTATGATACTATGCCATAGTCAGGCCATGACCTGACAATATTTGTTAACAACAGCAATATTCATGGCATCCCAAAGTGGCAAGTGTCTAGGACTAATGATATGGATAGGCTGCTATCGTCATGCTCCCTCTGCTTTGGGAATGTGTATGAACTAAATGGAAACAATGTCGTAGACCAAAAAACAGTGTGACACAGGCATCTTAATGTAATATTTTGGAGTCCATTTGTCAGACTGCAGAATCTTCTAAGTATGCTGCAGTTAGGGTTGAACTTTACCAAATCCAGATGGGAGGATCTCCTTTGAGACATGCCTATTACATTGTCCAGGAGAACCATACTGTTAAGTGAGTATCACCCAAAGGATGTTTTGCAAAACAGAAAGAAATACCCTGCTGACAAAGATTTCCTGTGACCTCTTTCCCAGTATTACAAGTGTGACACCTCACAAACTGTCTGTACATTAAACATTCACATTACCCCATCTCCATTGTATAATGAAGTTGTACATTTGATAATTCAGACTTTTTGTACAGCATTTTGTGGGTGCTTCTGGGTATCTGCTGTTTACAGCTTCCATCCTCATACATTCACTTGGCTTGATGTCTCCTGTTTTTGTTGTGATTGTGCAGTATTGCTCACCCCCTATGGCACTCGCTGTCCATCAGACAGGTTGTACTTATTCGACTGGGTAGTGAACACCAGCAGACTTTGGTGCAACACCGTGTTGCCTTGGTATGTTCCATTTCCAATATCTTATCAGTTTCATGAGCTCTTCTTCGTCAACTTCTCAGCTGGGTTCCCATCAACAATTGATGTAGTTATTACTGCTGTACCCTAACTATAATTTCATTACATTTTCCTTCACCATCAGAATATCTTTAATAAGTAATAATTTGAATGTTAATTTGTCTTTATTTGTTGCAAGATGGAAATGGAACATGCCAAACTGGAATGATAGTAGTAGGAAATGGGCAGTAGATATTTAAGGGCTATCAGTAAGAAGTTTCAGAGACATTCAACTGTATAAGAAGAGAAACCCTCAGGCAATTATTTGCTCAACAATACTGCTAGAAAAAATAAGGTCCCTACCAAAACAGACTTAGGTTGCCTCATGAAGTATAATTCATGACTGAAAGGAAATGCTAATTTTTGTAAGGACATTAAATTTATCAGAGGTAGTGGATTTAATCTGCAGTGTAGGATTACTCAATTAATTATGAAAAAGTCATTAAAATACTTCAGTTAACAAAAGGAACTAAAGCTGCATTAAATAGTCATGACATTAGTAAAGCCTTTTTAGACCAGTTAAAGGGAGTGATATGTATGACAGAATTTTTCTTGATAAAACAGGATATTTTAAGGACATCTCAGCACAGTGATAAACACATTTGCTGACATTTTCACTTTACCATTGGTAACCTGTGTTTAGAAAAAAATTACCATTGTAGAGTCCAACGTTGACTTTTCTAACTACTGTAATGAGAAATACCTGGGAAAAGTTGTGGATCTTAAACATATTAAAGCTGACAGACTTGATGGTGAGTCCAATATAGAAATGATACAGTTCAAAGTACAAATTGTCCCAGTTTTGAAGTAAATCCTTTTGTTATCCTTTCACTGTGACTTATTGCAAGAAAACTGGAAATCATCTATGATTGTTCCTGTTTATAAGGGAACAGTAAAAGAAAATGATATGTTCAGGGGCTTAGTACAAGTTTAGTCACCTTTTAAATGACTCATTTAATTTGACAGAAGATATTACTGTGAAACTACAAAAAAAAAAAAAAAAAAAAAAAAGACCAGTATCTCCAGCATGCATTTGGTAAGGGCATTTATATGACCAGAAAGACAAATGTCAATAAAAAAGTATTTTAGATAAATGACACTGCTATACATGCCTTTATCCCTAAACAGGTAAGGATTCTTGTAGAGTAAATCACTCATTTCTATTAAATGTGCTTACCTAATTAAAATTGATTTGACAACTTGTCTTGTAGATAAAAGAATGTCAAAGACAAAAAAACACACATAGAGTGTCAGTCTGTGTAACCATCTAGCTCCAAGTATACAATTCAGTTCAGAGGTCCTGCAAGGATCTGCACTGAGTTTATTTTTAATTAAATTGTAACTTTTAATTAAATTGTAAATATGATACATTCAATCTAAAGACATCCTAGATGGCAAAATACATGGATGAAACTGAAGTAGCCACTATAGGACCAGAAAATATGAGGAAGACTACAAATTTACTGACTGATTGATAGAATTGGTCTGAATCTAGATATTTATTCTTTAATGATCAAAAAAATTGTCTTGGCAAGTGTAAGCAAGGTAAGAAACTTATACACGGGTGGGATAATACTACCCACTGTACACTTATAAATGGAGCCGGGAGTTATCCCGGATGCTGGATTTTTGTTCCTGTATTACAGACTTGGTTATTTCATCAAATAAGAAAGTTGGACAACATTATGCCATTTAAAGTTATTCAGCTTTGTCCAGATAATACTGAAGCATTTTAACAGTTTGGTCATATACAGGTCAGGATACTGTGCAGCTGTCTGAATCCTCATAAAATGTGATATTATACCTAGATAAAGAATCCAGAGTAATTGGCCTGAACACATTGCCAGCAATAGTCACTGCAATACATGGACGCAGTATAAAGGTTAGGGCATTTTCCATGCCATATAGGAACATAATAGGTATACTACTAATGTAATTACCTGCCTATGTCAGCCAAACATTGCGTCCTTTGGCATGGCCACAGTGCATAACAATATTAAGATGTATTCCAGTACTGGCTGCCTGAAAGGGTAGTACTTACGTGGGATAGTTTACCCACCTGTGTGAAGGCCACTGATTCCATCATCTCTCTTTAAGGATAGATAATGGGGAATGATGTACATGAAAACATGGAAGACACAATGGAATCGTGTTATTCTCCCCATTGGTATTATATTTGCATGAAATGGCCTTTTTTATCTACTTGTCCAAATATTTGCCAATGTAATGTACGCAAAGCTTTTGAAGGAAAAAAATCAAGGACATAAATTGTAAAAACTACTCTGTCCATCTCAAAGCCTTGTCCCTCTTCTCAGTATCATACAGGTTTATCTATTGATGATCTCTTATTTGCATATAAATTATCATCTCACCTTATTCTGTCAAATATATTACACATTTTCAAGTCCAGTGGTATCATAAACACCCATTTAAGGGATCTCAATCTCATTTGCAAAATAAAAGGAACATGTTGGAGGGACAGGTTTGTATCACAAAGTATATCACTTCTACGGAACCGCCTTTCACTCCACATAATGCAAAGTATTTCTCTTGTTGTATTAAAACATAATTTGGACAAATTGATGGGGATGAGCAAATTTATTCACTGTTTAATAGCCCTAACCCTCATGGGTCAAATAAACATGTAAATGTCCCAACATATCTTTGTCTGGCCCATCGCTGGGTTATGCATTTGCACAATACAAGAGCTAAAAACTTCTAATGGAATATAAGACTATGCTTCTTAAAAGTATAACAGATCAATAGCCTAGTACAGTGATGGCGAACCTGTGACACACGTGTCAAAGGTGACACGCCATGACATTTTGGGTGACACACCAGCATTCACCAATACCTGAGTTACCAAAAAAACTGCTTTTGCATTTGCTGCTTGTGTGGAGAGCTTTGAATTATTTTGTGCCAGGAGCCAGTTTAATAACACTGCTGCAGAGGTAAGGAAGTTATTAACCTCAAAGACTCTTTCAGTATACTTTCTTGATAAAGTCTGCAAAGGGCAGTACTGGCATTGTTTTCTCTTCGTGGTTATACTTTTGCAAAGGGCAAGTAGTCTGCATTTCTAGAAGTGTGCTGTTTTACGTTTCTCTCAACTGTCCCTTTTAATCCCTCCTAAAACTGGCAACTTTTCACACTTAATAATGACAATAATAAGATTTATAGACTCATCTTACTTCAGAAAATGTATATTAGTCAGTGTCTCAAATTAATATTACTAGTAGTTTAAAACTGTCCATGTCTCTAATTTCTAGATTTGTCCCGGATTCTATTCAGATTTATCCCTGATGTATTGAACGCCATGCTGTTTTATTTATTATTTATTTGTTTTTTGTTTTGTGGGGGGTAACACGCAAGCAGAGTCAAGTCAGGCATGTTCCGAATTCTTGACATGCTGAACCCAAAAGGTTCACCGTCAATGGCCTAGTAAGTATCCATGAACCTATTGTATCTTATCGTAGTGTATAATGTTTACACTACTTTTATTTCCTTTGACTTACCATGAATGATTAAAGCATTAAAAATGAGCTCTGCAGTTCTATAAATGTAATCAATTATATCCATATGAGAAACAATAAAAGAATGCGAGTTTCATTTAAATTTTGATATTCCTGTGCAGTCCATTTGGATCTGGCTTGCTGCTTTATTTACTTGCTAGCACAGACAACAGCTGCAGTAACACTAGGAAATAAGGGTCATGGTGAAACCAGCTGGTGTCTCGTATAAGCTATCCCCAGAAGTAGTATACCCAATGTTTTGCTTCAGGCTCACTTTATAATAATAATAGCTATTTAAAAATGTCATATTATTAAGAAGCTTAAAACTCACCCAAAATAATTCTGTGAAGGTAAATCTATAAGGCATGACTTGCATAATGATCACATTTATAAAACAGCATATAATCTTTGGAGAGATTTAAAATAACATATCAAAAACACTTTGAACAATAAAAGAGTATTCTTGTTTCTCATGTCAGTAATAGTTAAAAAAATTGATATAGTGTACAAATATGCACTCTAGAGTTACACAACTTTTATGAATGTTTTCTTTTGTTATGTTTGAGAACTGTCTGTTTTTCATAAAATGGAATACATCTGAATGAAACTGTTTTATTATTGCATTTACACATGTCTCTGTACTTAGTTGTGACTTAGTGAAGAAGGAATTTTCTGGAATAACTAATATTTTGTGATCTTCCTTTCTTTGATCTGAATTATTTTCTGTTTGCTGTACAACTTTTTAATTTTATCTTATTTTTGCATGTAGCTGATGCATAAAACTTTTTTTGATTTAGTTTACATGGTCATGGTTGACATGGATAATAAAAGTAAGACAACTCTTAAACATATTACCTTTATTCCTTAATAGATAATGCATATCGCTTCCAATAGTTGGCTGTATCATTAAGTTCCACATAATATTCTCTGCCTATTCCTGCAGAATGGTAAATGTCATTACCTTGTGAAGAACAAGCTCTCAAAGAAATAAAAGCAATTCAGACCACTAATTCCAGTTAAGTGGCTGCTTTTGTCTGAAGGCAGATTTGCTGAATCACAACTAATTGGAAGTAAAGCACTGAAATATCACTGCCTAAAAATAAGATAATGAAAACTCTTAGCTAAGGTTCATGCTGACAAATCCTAGAAAGGAAAATGACAGAAATCAGTGGTATGCACTTCAAACATTATATTACTTTAAGTACATTTCAATAAAATGTGTTTCAGTGTAATAGATTATTACCAGTTTCATTTAAAAGTGCTACTCAATAAAGGGTGTGATGAATGCAATGTGGCATCTGCAATCAAAGCAAGGTTTGCACATAAAACCTGTCAAGAAATTATCTAGTGTATACCATGGGAGAGAATTGATTAAAAAGCTGCAATGATGCCGCAACTGTATTTCCAAATTATGCATCCTTCTGCTTGATATTTTGTGCACCTCAAGAAAGTACTTGATAAAATCCTACATTTGTTCTACTCAATATAGTACTGCATAGTAAATTTACATTTATATATAAC